>NC_048602.1:14194288-14248967 GCF_003668045.3 Cricetulus griseus | reverse complement strand
ACCAACACTTAGTTTTTCCTTTTCTGTGTTTGAGGGATCTGGTTTTCCAGCTGATGGTCATTATCTCTACCACCTGGGTTTGTGACTTCAGAGCACTGATCGATACTTTGCACAGGCATTTTAAATTGTGTCTAATTATTAATTAAAACAAACCTGAAATCTGTATTTCACATAGTGGACAGAACCTCAAGGGTACCGCTGCTGAAAGCATTTCTCATACTGCATAAATAATATACTTCCTACAGCCATGGTACAATCGGAAATTGATGCCTCACCAATGTCTCCAAACTCATTTTCCATTTGGTTTCCATATTCCAATAAAACGCTCACTATTTCACAGTATTGCAGTTACACAAATGATTCCAATGTCTCTCAAGTTTATTTTGAACAGCAAAAATTCCTCTTTTGGATTTACTGACAAATGCTATGTCTACTCAACCTAAATATGACATTCCTATGCCGAATTTAATACTTTTTGTTGTTAATGAAAACAGTTCCATTAGTTTTTCATGTTGAACATTTGATTTTTCGAGAATCCACCTAAGTATGAAAGCACTGTTTGCCAGCCATTTCTCCACTAGTTCATTTGTTACCAAATATACTATTTGAACATATTATGTCATATTGCATTGAGTTGCAAATGTATCCTATATTGACTATTTTGATTCATTAAGAAATTACATAGTAATAATACAAATTTCAATTTAATATAATATATTTTATATTATCTAACTTTTTCTTGCTATTTTTCTTTCAAGGTAGAAAGATATGCAGATATTATTGATTCATGCCATGGATACGATTATGGAGAAAAGTAAAATGCTAATAGAGTGTTAAAGTGTTTCCACTTCTTGTTAGATTAGTACAGTCAAGATTGATAACAGTCTTGTCTTAGGAAAAAATACAAATTGAATCTGTCCCAAGAACATTCTGATCTTCAGAACACAAAGAACAGAGAAAGTAGTTTTTATAGTACGCTTTCCACTCTTAAAATTAGAATGTCCTAAGATCTATAGGATTGTTAAGGAGAATTGCCTCCAAAAAGAAAAAAAAAGAAACCAGAAAGAAACAAATTCTGTATCTAAAAACACTCTAACACTTGGCACTATAAAGACAGATGTAAATGATTTACAGGACAAACATTGCAATGACTAGAATGTGAGGAAGAGGTATTGTTTTAAAGTGTAGGAATATTCCCATATATGATTTCTCTATGTACTTCCACAAATGTATGATACATGATAATGTATGAATGAAATCATTCTATTTATTTTATAATGGTTTACTACTCATATAGTATAAGTCCTGGTCTGGAGAAAATATTACCCAGAGGCTAATGTGTACTATGAAAAAATAAATGGCAGAGACTAATATTTGGGATCAAGCTTCAAGTTGAATAACAGAAAAGCAGCTGGCCTCAACTTCTTGCCTTTGTCTAAGGCTGAATGTGTTCATTCTGTCTCTACTAGCTGGAAAAAGCATCATACCATAACAGTTTTTCAGCATCGCTAGACAATAGATTCCTCTCTGAGAACTGGCTTCTTTCTTATATACTTCCCTAATGTTGGGTTTACAGGTGAGCTATGATTCTCCTTTAGACAGAATTATTCTTATGTAGATATGGGATGTCTTGGAATCACTGAGATATGTCTATCTCTTAAACCTGTGTCCTAGAGTTAAAGTTGTGTACCATAATCTCCTAGCTTCTTGCTGCTTGGAATAAAGTTGTGGGCCTGGATTCACTGCCTTATGCCTGACATTAATTTCTGAAACCTCAAGCAAGCTTTAATAAATGATAAAAAAAAATATACCACTACACTACTGTTTTTGAATCCTTGGTTCCCAAATGAGTGTGCCTTTCCAGGAGGAGCTATGGAGTTTTTGAAGATGTGTGTTCTACATATAGGATTTGAAATTTCAGATGCACATGGAAGACTCAGTGTATGTTTCTCACTGCATGCTTCCTATACATCAAGTTCTCCATTAAGAAACACATCTGAAACTTGACTGTTCTTGTAGCATTTCTTAGTCATGGAAGAAAGTTCTGTAATGCCATTCTTCTATCCATGACTGTAAAGAATGACTGCCAAATACTCTGCTTGCTAACACTAAAACATAGCCTTCTCATTCAATTACACCCTCAACAGATTTCTCTTTTCCAAGGTTTCCTTCAATGTTGAGGCTTGGGTAAAATGGAATTTACACTGAATATCTGAATGATATCAAATTCAGAATTCCTCCTGCCTATGCTTCTATGCACCACCATGATAGTCTCTAAGCTTTTCTTTAATATGTTTTCAAATTTGGAAACTACTCTGTGTGATCTTGCCGTGAGGTTACCATACAGTTTATTCCACCTCATTTATCTCCTTGAACCCAGGATTTAGTTCCTTTCTACTTGTTCTTGCTACTTTTCTGGTCAAAATATACATTTTATATTCAATTTGTTCAAATGGTTTCTTTACATTATGAATCTTAATAGATATGGACAGTAGTTAATAAATAATAGTTTTTATATAGGTTGTTTTGAGTTTTCCTTTAATTTTGGAATTATTCCTAAATTCTTCAATTTGGCTTCAGGCAAACTCTTCAGACAAGGGCAAAACCATACACATTCTTCAACAAAATATCACAACTCTGGGGTCTATGCAACATACTAAAATTCTTTGCCTTGAAACTTCTTGAGCCAGGCCCCAGAGATCAAATCTTCTATTCTCCTGCTAGTAAGGCTGATTTGGCAACATTTATACTATTCCACTGTTTTCCTAACCCAAAGTACCAAAAGTCCCAACTACTCTAAACAAAAACATGGTCATGTCTACTAAAGTAATATCACAGTATAAGCCCTTCTTTTGCTTAGGGTTTGTATTGCTATGAGACGCCACCATGACCACTGCAAGTCTTATAAAGGAAAATGTTTAATAGAGTGGATTACAATTTGAGAAGGCAATAGGAAGTGAACATAGACACTGGATTTTGATTAAGCATTAAGGTAACAATGAACCCTCCTCCACAGTGATACACTTCCTCAAATAAGGTCATACCCTTTGCAAATCATTTTCTTTGAAACTAAGCTACCTCCCTGAAGAAGCCTACAAAATAGAATAGGAACTGGTCTGGTATAATGTGCTCAATGGCCATATAGTGAACAGACTTTCATGGGTTTTTCTACTTTCAAACTTAAATTCTGGCACACTTCTGAAAGTAGTTTAATGATCAAAACCACTCAATGGCCCATGTCCCCAATGGAGTAGATCCTGGACATTAGGGAGGCAAGTAATTATTTATTCTGACAAATGGACACATTATTAAACAGCTACATTATTAGAAATATTTCCATGCATAAATTAGTGCCAAAATATGTTCTCCAGTTATTTAGGGACAATAAATGAAAGACAAATTACATGGATGGATATTTATCAATATTTGAATTGTTAATTTCCAAAATTACAGATTCAGAACCACACACTTTACTATGGATTGAGGTATTCAACTTAAATCCAGGATTTGCTTCCTTTCCACAACAGTGACAATGGCAATCATTAAAGAACAAAAAGGACCAGGGTGTGGTGTTGCATGCTTTTAAGCCCAGCACCTAGGAGGCAGGTGGATCTCTGTGAGTACAGGTCAGCATAGTCCATATAGTGAGTAAAAGGACAGGCTCCAACGCTACACAGAGAAACCCTGTGTCAAAAAAATGAAAAATATACAAAAGAATATCAAAAGACAAGAAAGAGTACCTTGGCCTTAGAGAAACTTGAAAACATTTTAAAGATCTGATGGGAATGTAAGTTAGTGGTTAAGAAATACTGGGCATATGGAGTTTAACTCCTTATGAGGGAAAACTGTATCTACCATATGGTCTGGGTTACCATATGTATTGAGTTCCAAGAAGTTAACTATATATCAGATTTTTGGATTTTGGTCATAATAAACTCTTTGCATGTGTTCCAGAATTTCTGCCAGATTCTCAGCTTTTAAACAGGTAAACATTTGTGACTGTTCAGAAGTTAAGCTGTTGACAGGTTAGAAAACCAATTAGGCCCCAACCATGTGATGATATGTTTGGGATATAAGCAGAATTGGAAAACATGTGTCTTATTTGGATCATATATTTTCTATTAAATGAGGAGCATTTTGTGCATAGGTTCTCATCATTCCTCCCGAAAAGAAGAAAAATATGAACCCAAATGAACCTTCATCTATTTCTTGATTCTTCAACTGTGATTTTCTTAGAGCAATCATGTTTAGCAGACTGTCTCCAGTTAATTTAAGTTGTTTTATTTGGCCTTTTCCTTATATTATACGAATATGCCAGGAAGCATGAGACCACACATGGGCATTGGCACATACACATAAACCACAACACTAAGAATTTTGACTACTGAAATTTCAAGCTGTTGTTTTCCTGAGAGAATAAGTAATTGCACATTGTAGGGAAGAATGCAAATTGTGCAAATGGATTAGCCAAAATGTGCAAAAATGATTGAACCTTCAGTATAAAAAATGTATGATTTATTTGCACAGATATTTATTAGTAGTTTATATTATGTATTTTAATAAAATAAAGCAATGTTTATCTTAAGAAATATTCATATGAAAACATAGTATTCATGAGAATAATAAAAATGCCAATGAGTGTCACTATTTACTGCCTTCCTGAGAGTTTCAGGGGACAAATTCAACATAACAATAAAAAAATTTGGAGAAAGTCAGTGGCTTTTATTCCCTGCTGACACCTTTAATCACAGCGCACATCCTTAATCCCTGCACACACCTTTCATCCCAGGACTAAGTAAACATATTCTTAGGTCTCGGTGAGTTTGAACCCAGCCTGTACTACATAGAATTCCTGTAGCTTAGGCTACACAGACAGAAAGTCTCTTAAAATAACAGTAAGCAGAAAAAAAAAACAAAACAGAGTCTTGAAGAAGTGAGGCTTCCCTGTAACCCCAGAACTGAGGAGTAGAAGCCATAGGGTTAGAGTGCAGGGTCATCAACAATTACTTGGTGAGACTGAGTGAAGCCTGGGCTGTCTGAAAGTATGTTGAAATAACAAAAAGAAAAATAGAAACTAATCTAGAATAAAAATATAAACAAAGGCAAAAGAAGTGAGAAAAAATCACCCTGTTCTTTTTGGCCACACAGTTTTAATTGCTTCCCAAATTATAATCTTCACATCAGGTCTATCAGACATCATGTTTTCCCCAAAGAAAATACATCCACTCTTTCTACCAACAGAGATTATCCCCTTTCAACCTTTCTTTTTTCCCAATTTTGTAACTCAGACACTAGCTCATTGTCTCCTGCCCTCTGTCTCATTCAATTGCCAAAGGTCCACTACACTGAATAAAATTTATTTAACTTTATCGAGCAGCCATTAATCAAAAATAGCTCCGTGGTTTGGGGTGTAAATGTACTTTTTACCAAAAGTACATTGAAAACAAGGAAGAAGGAAGGAATAAATGAAAAGAGGAAAGAAATAAGATAATGTTTCACTTTAAGGTGATGCATTTGGGATTAAAGCAGACACAGGCACATCTCAGTGATTTCTGGGCCAGCATTACCTACACAGTGAGTTCTATGACCGCCAGGACTGTTATACTGAGAAATCCTATCTTGACCAAACAAAACATAATTCTATTTTAAGGTGGGAAAGTATCAAGGATTACATTTGAGGTACTCTGGAAATAATTAGATTTTTACAGGAAGGGATGCATATAGTCTGATTTACCTCAATGCAGTGACTACTTTAGAGTTTCTTTTAAAATGGTTTCAATCTCAACTCTCACCACATCAAGATAGTCAATTGACCATGCCTAGAAAAATCTGAAGTTTATAATTATCTATCTCTTGATAAGAAAGTCATTCTCACTTACATGCTGTGTGATGTCATAGTAGCAGGTGATAAGAAGGAAGGCTGACTCTGTCCTATGTTGAGATGAGACTCTGAGAACTAACTTACAACTTTATTAATTCCAGGTCCCCATTCTAATAAAGAAGTGACTTTCAACTCAACTCCATTCCAGAATAATGCTATGAGGACATTTTAAATGACTTCTCATCAATTATATGTCACTTTATTTTTCATTTAAATTCTTTAATTGCTACACATATTTTATTTTTTATTTTAATTAGAAAAAAATTATTTTATATGTCAATCACAGGTCCCTTTGCCTACCCTCCTCCCTTGCCTCTCCCCAAAGTAATACCCTGCCTATTCTATCCCCTTTCTCCTCCCAAGGGGGGATGAGGCCTTCAATAGGGAGTTTTCAAAGTCGGTCTTATTCTTGGAGATAGGGCCTTGGCCAAGCCCCTTGTGTCTAGGCTCAGGGATTACCGCTCCATGTGGGATGGGCTCCCAAAGTCAATTCCTGTGATAGGGAGAAGTACTGATGCACTACCAGAGGTCTCATAGATTTCCAAGGTCTCCTCACTGACACCCACATTCAGGGAGTCTGGTTCACTTCCATGCTGGTTTCCCAGGTGTCAATCAGGGGGCCAAGAACTCTCAACTTGTTCTGGCCAGCTGTTTTAGTAGGTTTTACCAGCCTTATGTGGACCCCTTTGCTCATCAGTCCTCCTTCTCTGCAACTGGATTCCAGTTCAGTTCAATGTTTAGCTGTGGGTTTCTGCTTCTACTTACACCAGCTGTTGGAAGAAGGTATATGATGTCATAGGAATTAGTCATTAATCTCATTATCAGAAGAGGGCATTTAAGTTAGCACAAACTGAGAGAATGCTGGAAGTGTAAAATCTGAGTAAACGATTAGTAACCATTGATGCAAGCATAACCAACAGAATACAAGAGATGGAAGACAGAATCTCAGACAATGAAGATAAACTAGAGGAAATAAATTCATCAAGCAAAGAAAATATTAAGTCCAACAAATCCTTAACACAAAATATCCAGGAAATATGGGACACCGTGAAAAGACCAAACCTAAGGATTATGGGTATAGAACAAGCTGAAGAAACCTAACTCAAATGTGCAGAAAACATATTCATCAGAACCATAGAAGAAAACTTTCGCAACATGAAGAAAGACATGCTAATGAAAGTACAAGAAGCCTACAGAATACCAAATAGAGTGGACCACAAAAGAAAGTCCCCTCGTCATGTAATAATTAAAACACCAAAAATACAAAATAAAGGAAGAATAGTAAGAGCAGCAAAGGAAAAAGGCCAAGTAACATAAAAAGGCAAACTATCAGAAATACACCAGACATCTCTATGGAAACTATGAAAGTCAGAAGGACCTGGATAGATATTTTACCAACTCTAAGGGAATAGGGATGCCTATACTATACCCAGCAAAGCTTTCAATCACTATGAATGGAGAAAACATGATATTCCTTGACAAAACAAGATTTACATAATATGTAACCACTAATCCAACCATACAGATAGTACTTGAAGGAAAACTCCAAACTAAGGAAATGCACTACACTCACAAAAACATAGGCAATGAATAACCTCACTTTATGAAAACTTAAAAGTAAAAGCAGGGTAGCTCCACATACAATACCACTACCAACAACAAATTAAAAACAAACAATAATAAGCATTCGATGGTCATTAACTTCTGTCAATATTAATGGTTTTAACTCGCCTATAAAAAGACACAGGCTACCCAAGGTGATATGAAGACAGAATCCATTGCTATGCTGCACACACACCTCGAATTCAAAGACAGACATTACCTCAGTGTAAATGGTTGGGATAAGGTATTCCAATCAAATGGACTTAAGATATGAGCTGGGATAGCTATCCTAGTATCTAACAAATTATACTTCAAGCTAAAATCAATCAAATGAGATGAAGAAGGTCATTTCATACTCATCAGAGGAAAAATCCATCAGGAAGAGGTCTAAATTCTAAACATCTATGCCCCAAGAACAAAGTCACCAACATTAGAAAAACAAACATTATTAAACCCCAAATCACCTATAAGACCTCATAGTGTCATACTGGGAGACTTCAACACCCCAATCTCACCACTGGACTGGACCACCAGACAGAAAATTAACAAAGAGCAAAAGGACCTAACAGAAGTTATGACCCAATAGGGATTAACAGACATCTATAGGACTTCCCATCCAAACTCAAAAGAATATACCTTCTTTTCAGTATCACATGGAACCATCTGTAAAATCGACCACATTCACGTCAACATGGCAAACCTCAACAGTTACAAAAAAGTTGGAATAATCACGTGTCTTATCAGACCACCACACATTAAAGTTAGAATTCAATATCCTGGTCCTTGTCTGCAAGGACAACTCTTCCATGATACATCAATTCTTGGCCTGAATCAAGGGTTTTTATCACAGTGTGAAGTGGGGATGGGTATGGTAACGATGTATCATCAGGTCTATAAGAGTGACCAGCTCTCGAAGGAGTTTTAGGCAGAGTTCGTCTGTAGATAGACCTGAGCCTTGGCCAAAGAGCCTGGAAAAAATGGATTCTCCATTCTCAGAGGGAAGAACAAATAGGTGGACAAGGGAATAGGACTCCACAACTTCTTTAGAATTTCCATTTATCTGTGGCTGTCAGCCCAGAGATCCTTACATTTGTACTTAGATCATTGGTTGTTCAAACAGATCTCAAAAGAGAAAGAAAAAATGTCATAGAAAGACCCGTGTGCCTTAGGTGAGCCTGCTGGATGGACATCTCTGTTCTGGCAACTAACCTCAATCACAAACAGACTTGTTGGTCTCTAGATACTTAAAACAGTGTAGAACAGTAGGATTGGTAAGATGTGACACAAAAAGTCTATAGAGTCTTCACTCAGTATGTGATAATATGGGTCCACAATGGTACCCAAGTTGACACAGAATAATTGGGTCCAGTCATGTGTAAACAAACGTTCATCTTCCTCAAATGTCCCATGATGCATCAAACATTGAGGAATCCACAATGCTGTGAGATTCTTATTAATGTACCGGTACCATGACAGTTCTGGCTGCTGCAGAGAGGTACAAGACAGAGACAAATCTGCATCTCATAGTCAGTAATTAAGGCCAGTTCCCAATTTTGAGTCACACCTGGGGACAAGCAATCTTCTACATGTCCGAATCCAGTTATGCCAGCACCATTTGTTGAAGATGCTTTCTTTTTTCTATTGTATACATTTAGCTTCTTTGTCAAAAATCAGGTGTTCATAGGTGCATGGGTAATATCAGGTTTTTCAATTAGATTCCATTGGTCAACCTGTCCATTTTTGTGCCAATACCAAGCTGTTTTCAGGACTATGGCTCTATATATAATAGAGCTTGAAGTCAGAAATGGTGATGCCTCTGGAAGTTTCTCTAGTACACAGGGTTGTTTTGGCTATCCTGGGTTTGTTGTTTTTCCATATGAATTTGAGTACTGTTCTTTCAAGGTCTCTGAAGAATTGTGTTAACAGAGCCCCATATACATACAATAAAATGTCTTTACAATGAAAGACCCCCCAAAGAGGTACTTTCGTAGAAGGAGACCAGAACCCAGGAATCAGCGAGACCACAGACTTGGATGCAAAACCGCAAGAGGTTTTATTGGAGATACGGGTACCCGGGCGACTTAGCTTCTGTGAGGCCAAGTGCCCCGAGCCAAGGGAAAGGGGTCCTTATATAGGGAAAAAGGCGCAAGCTAGGAGCAGGGATTCTATTGGATAATTCTAATGAGGCATTGTACAGAGCTATTCCCATTGGTCAATGTATATGAGGCGCTATACAGGGTTATTCAAATGAGGCAAAGTACAGAGTTATTCAAATGAGGTGAAACATAGAGTCTTTCAAATGAGGCGAAATACAGAATCATTTCTATTGGATGGTTCAAATGAGACACAGAGCCATTCCAGATCAGCATATTCTCAAGGTCTGGTGTCTGGTACAACAGACTCAATTCCCCCTCCCTCCGCGTCCAGATGGCTGACCTTGGGGCGGAGACCTTGGGACCGAGTGTTTCTCATCGGGCGGGGGCTCAGGGGCAGGGCTCCAGGCCGGCTCACTTGGTGTTTGTTCTCGTGCCGGCCCACCTGGTGCTCTTCCTCGGGCCAGGCATGCGAGTTGTGGCTGCGGGGGAAGTGGAAGCTGCCGGGGGTGGGGATCGGGGAAGCCGCCGACAGGAGGAAGAGGAGACAAACTTGAGAAAGAAAGGGCTAAGGGGCAGGGGTCTTTCAACAATAACAATAAATGAAATAAAATGAAATATTAAACAGGATGGATGTGGTGTCTCGCTTTCAATGCCAGCAATCTTGATTCAGGGGGAGTATTATATCTGTAAGTTCTTGAACAACCTAATCTACATGGAGATCTCTATGACAGCCTGGAATATAATGGGTGACCTGGCCTCAAAAAAGCAAACCAATAAACAAAATATTCCTCAAGAACATCCAATCAAAGCAAATTGAAATTTATTGGAGATTTTAATTTTAGTCAGAAACATTGAGAGAATAATATCAAAGACAGTTCACTTTGTTGAAGATGAGGGGAAAAAGGATCACTTACTCATTGATGGTGTGAGAACAAAATGGTGCTGCCATTCCACCCCAACCATGTACTAGAAGCCTAAATGGCCAACTTACCCTTCTTAGTGTTTGAAACTATTACAAGGACCAGGCCTAAAATATCTATTCAACTGAGGACCGGCCCAAGTCCATCACCTGAAAGACACAGAAGAAAAAAAACAAAAAACAAAAAAAAACAAAAAATACATGAAATGGAGGAAAAGACAAACCAAAAAATTAAAGAAATAAAGAAATCTCTTAAAAAATCTAAAGAAAGCAAAAAAAAAAAAAATACTGAGGGAAACAATTCAAACTGTTCACGGCTTAAAAGCACTTTACCAAACCCCTGAAGAAAAAAAAAGTGTGTGTGGGGGGTGAATCCACACATAATAACACTGGCACCAACAAATCCAAACCAAACAAGAATCAACAAACAATGGTCATTAATATCTCTCAAGGTCAATTGTCTTCACTTACATATAAAATGTTCAGGCTTACAGAATAGATATGAAAATCAAATCCATCCTTATTCTGCATACAAGAAACACATCTCAAAGTCAAAGACAGACATTCCCTCCCAGTAAAGTGTTAGGACAAGACTTTCCAATCAAATGGAATCAAGAAACAAGCTGGTGTAACAATCCTAATATCTAACAAATTAGATTTCAAACTAAAATCAATCAGAAGAGATGAAAAAGGGCATTTCATACTCATCACAGGAAAAGTACATCAAGATGAATTCTTATTCCTGAACATCTATGTCCCTCAAAACAAAGGCAGCCACATTCATAAAGAAAACATTATTTTATTTTCTACCATGAGGGTCCAAGTATTCACCAAAGAAACTAGGAAACATGAAGGACTCTAAGGGAAAATAGACCCCAGGAATGGGAAGTGGCAGGAACTCCTGAGATAATTGGGAGCAGGAGGGTAGGGGAGAGGGTGCTGCCACCATAAGAGGAGTAGAGGAGAGAAAATGGAGGAGCAGAGATATTGAGTAGGGGGAAGAAAGAAGAGAACAAGCAGGATGAGTGATACCATATTAGAGGGAGCCACTATAGTACCGAGAAGAGATCTGGAACTAGGGAGATCTCCAGAGACCTACAAGGATGACATGATCTGACAATCAAGGCAATGGTGGAGAGGATAACCTAAAAGCCCTTCCCCTAAAATGAGATTGATGACTACACTTTATGCCATCCTAGAGCCCTCATCCAGTGGTTGATGGAAGCAGAGACAGACATCCACAGAAATACACTGAACTGAAATCTGGAATTTAGTTGAAGAGAGGGAGGAATGAATTTCGAAGGGGAATATACCAGGTTGGAGAAACCCACAGAAACATTTGGCCTGAACAAGGGAGAGCACATCGACCAGAGATGCTGTTTGGAAGGCCAGTACAAGACTGATCCAGACCCCTGAACATGGATGTCAATAAGGAGGCCTCTGTACTCCAGGGAGACAATGGAAGTGGATTAGCGTTTTTCCCTGGTGTAAGAAGGGACTTTGAGAGACAATCTCATGTGAAGGGATACATTCTTTCCCTGGACACATGGGTAAGGGCCCAGGCCAGCACAGGAAGATTTCTTGGACTTTGCAGAGCGCCCCTGTTGAGGGCCCTACCCTGCCTGTGGAGTGGTGAGTGGATGAGTGGGGGAGGAGAGATAGGGGTAGGGGGAGGGAGAGGAAGAGGGAGAGAGGACTTATATATGAAACAAGCTTGCTCCCTAACCTGAACTGATAAAAAAAATTACTAAAGCTCAAATCACACATAAAACCTCAAACACTCATAGTAGAAGACTTCAACGCATCACTCTCACCAATAGATAGGACAACCAGACAGAAACTTAACAAGCAAACAAAAGAAGTAACAGAAGTTGTGACCCACATGGGATTAACAGATATTTATATTATATTCCATCCAAACAAAAAAGGATATAAATTCTTATCAGCGCCTCATGGAACATTCTGTAAAAATGACCACATACTCCCAAACATAGCAAACCTACACAGATACAAAAGAATTGGAATAAAAACCTGAATCTAATCAGACCACCATACATTTAAGTTAGAATTCAATAACAACACAAATTTTGGAAACCCCACAAACTCTTGGAAATTGAATAATGCACAATTGGACCATTTGTGGATTAAGGAAGAAATAAAAAAAGAAATCAAAGACTTCCTAGAATTTAATGAGAATGAAGACACAATATACCAAAACTAATAGGAAACTTTGAAAACAGTGTTAAGAAGAAAGTTCATAGCACTAAGTCCCCACATGAAGAAACTGGAGAATAGTCACACTAGAGAATTAGCAGCGCAACAGAAAGGTATAGAACAAAAGTAATCAACTCACCCCAGAAGACACCAGGAAATAATCAATCTGATGATTGAAATCAAAAAGGAAGAAACTAGGAAAACATTACAAAGACTCAATGAAACAAACAGTTGGTTCTTCGAGAAAGTCAACAAGATAGACAAACCTTTATCCAAATTAATGAAAAGGCAGAGAGAGAGAGAGCATGGTAATTACAAAAGCAGAAATGAAAAGGGGGACATAACAACAGACACTGAGGAAATCCAGGGAATCATCAGGTGATACTTTGAAAAATTTGTTCTCCATAGAATTAAAAAATCTAAAGGAAAGGGATGGTTTTCTGGATAGATATTGCTCACCAAAATTAAATCAAGAACAAGCAATGCTAACAGGGTGTGGTGACATACACCTTTAATCCCAGCACTCCAGAGGCAGAGGCAGGAGCATCTCTGAGTTGGAGGGCCACATATGAAATACAGAGTGTTACAGAGATCCAGGACTACACTGAGAATCTGTATGTCATAAAACATAAAATAAAAGTAAATAAAAGTTAAACTGACTGCTGTGGTGATACACGCCTTCAATCCCAGCACTCAAGAGGCACAAGCAGGTTGATATTTATATGGTCATGTTCAACCTGATCTACACAGGGAACCACTATACAAAGGGCTATATAGAGTGCCTTTCCTCAAAAAACAAACAAAATGCATTGAATATCTTTAGCCATCAAAAATGCAAATTAATATTACTTTTAAATATATTTTTCTTACTCAGAAATGTGAACATAAATAAAACCAACAACAGGTTATGTAGGTGAAGATTTGGGGAAAAGAACACTAATCCTTTGCTGTTAGGAGCATAAAATGGTACAGCATTCTCACCCACACCATCTAACCAGAAGCCTGAGTGGCTGACTTACCCTGGATATCAGAAGGCTCTCCCATCCTGTCCAGAACCAGGCTGCTATGTGAAAATCTGATTCCAGAACCTGGCTTAAATTTCTTAAATTCCTTTTTTCCACTTCCTCCAACAGATTTTCCTGCTCTCTGATCCCACTCACTCTCCAGCCCCCCCCTAGGAAGGATTACCATAACTGAATATGGCTTTCACTGCTGAGCAGATTTTCACTGTGCTGGTTTCTTGGGACCTGAAAAACTAACACATCTTTTGCTACACTCTTACTTGTCATGTTCTCTTGGGTCTCCAGGTTGAAATTTGGCCTCTGGGATGTCCTCCTCTTTATTCCTGTTGCTGCCACTCCTTCTTTCTTTCACTCTTTCTGTTGTTTACACAAGGTTTTCCGTGTAGGTCTGGCTTCCCTGGAACTCAGAGATCTGCTTGCCTCTGCCTCATGAGTGCTGAGATTAAAGTCATGTGCTACCATACCAAGGTCTTTGTTGTCTTTCTATTTTCTTTCTTTCTTTCTTTCTTTCTTTCTTTCTTTCTTTCTTTCTGTTTGTTTTAATAGTGGAATGCTCTACATAGCTATGGCTGTCCTGTATCTCATTATATTGACTCCATTATTTCAACCTCCCAAAGATCTACCTGCTTCTGCCTCATCTGTGCTGGGATGAAAGGATGCTCTACCACATGCAGCTTGGTCACCATTTCATGTAAGGGAATGGCCTCATCAGCCTTAGAACTTTCGAACTTTGACTATTTTCAGCCAGGAGGGCACAGCACCCAGATTCAATTGGGGTCACCTAGAATCTCTCTATCTTCGATGAGGTTATTGGAGGTGACCAGGTCAAAGAGTTGTCTAGAAGATCCACTACAGAGTGCAGGCCTCATGGTGATTTGTCTTTTCACAGATTTGCCCTGCACTGAATAAATGACAATTAATTAGCTATTGATGTATTTTTGTGAGAGAATGACCTGCTTTCAGTCCACACTTGGGACATGTAGGTTTGTTTCTAAGGCATTTGTCCTCTTTCATATGCAGCATTGTGGAAGGTGCATGTGACCTTTGAATGTTTGGGAAACCAGTGAGAGAGAATACCTCCCTTTACTGGGCCAAGATTAGGAAACTGTCTTGAGGTCTACAGAGGATTAAGATTAACTACAATGTCAAGATACTACATAATTATCCAAGCAGTGTTTGCTAATTTTATTGAATGAGAACAGGTACTTCTTCTTACGAAATCCTTGGATAAATCCCCAATACAAGGTGATATAAACAAAGTAGATATGTATTTATTCAAAACACATCTTCTTAGGAAATCCTTGGATAAATACCCAATACAAGGTGATATAAACAAAGTAGATATATATTTATTCAAAACACATTCTTACAATAAAGACACCAAGAAATGAGCCTCCAGGCTGTGGTGACACACACCGTTGATCCAGTACTAGGGAGTCATTTGTATCTCTTTGAGTTTGAGGCTAGCCTGGTCTACAGAAATTTTTCGGATTCCCTGGGCTTCACAGAGAATTCCACTGTGTGAGTTTACATATTTTGATTTTGTGTAAGTATTCGATACACACTCACTCCAGGACCCATATAAGGAGGTCATATGACAACAAGTCGATGTTGTATTTCCCTTCAATCATGGGTATCATTTTTGCTTTGTTTTTTTTTTCAAGACAGGTTTTCTCTGTATAAGTTTTGGAGTCTGTCCTTGCACTCGCTCTGGAGGCCAGGCTGGCCTCGAACTCACAGAGAGGTGCCTGTCTCTGCCTGGTGAGTTCTGGGATTAAAGATGTGTGCTACCAATGCCCTGCCCATCATGTGTATCTTGAAAACCAACCTTAGGTTTCCATATTTGGTTGCAAACCTATACTAAGTTGGTCACTTCCCTAAAACTGGGATCTTCCAATTCTTTTTGTTTCCTCCCAAAATTTCTGATCAAAGTTTTGTATTCCTTCAGAGAGTAGATAGAGTTGGACATGGTGTTTCTGTAGCCCAGGTAGGTATCCTACTCATTGTATGACTTCTGATTTCTATGGACTTCTGATCCCTGACTCACACAAAGTGAAATTTGAAGCCCACAAAAATGAGTGTTCTTTTCACAAGATCTTCAGCTGATTCATTCTGTCCTAATTGGATAATTATTCTGCTTCCCTTCTGGAAACCTTGTGTGTTAGCTTGTCATTTATCTGCTTCTTTGCTATCTGGGAAAGCACTGGTCATGCATCTGCTCTTGGCATAACCCAGAGAGACAGGAGAGAAATACTGTTATAAAAATATGATCAGTGTTCTCTCTAGTGATAGCTTTTATTTCAATAATTTAACAAAGTACTTTCTCTGAGTAGTCCTGGCTGTCCTGGTGCTCTTCTTGTAGACCAAATGTTAGATAATCCTTTCTCTGCCTGGCAAATGTTTATGTTTTTTTAAATGTCATTTTATTAATGTTTGAACTTAAAGAGTTTCAACTTAGAATCATTTGTAAGCAAAGCCTGACAATGTAAAGTTCTTGTTTTATAAAAGATGCTAATCTACTATAAGATGTTACAGTTTATGTTTTCAGAAGTTAAGTTTAGGGCATTGGTGGCACACACCTTTAAATTTAGGGCGTTGGTGGCACATGCCTTTAATCCCACCACTCAGAGGCAGAGGTGGGTGGATCTCTGTGAGTTCAAGGCCAGTCTGGTCAGCAGAGCAAATTCCAGACTCCAAAGCTATAGAAAAATCCTGTCTCAGAAAGAAGTTAAGTTTAAGGAAAGCAGCTAAAATGTGTACATGTAGCTACTGCTTAAGGAATATAAGGTAACTCTATGCAGTTTTAAATTCAGCTGTGCTAAGTTTCAAATATTTTAATAAGTTAAAACCATTTACAGTCAGGCTAAAAATTAATTACAGAAATGAGACCTCACCTAGCCACCTGTGTGCTTAGTGCAAGTAACTAATGCTTCAGAGACATGCAGAATACGGCATTTAAATTGATATATTTAAAGTTTATAATATCAGACAGACTACCAGATCCTGACAGTGACCCAAAGTCTCCAAAGAACATTATGAGGCACCCCAGTTCCTGCACCTGGACCAGTGAGCGAAAGAGATGCTCAGATGTGATACCTGCTCCCCACCAGGACCTGGCCAAGACTGTGGACAAAGTTGCTGGACTCTGGAAAATTGATTTCACCCCCTTTGCCTAGACAAAACAAGGTCAGTCTTTTCCATGACACTCTTCTACAGTGAGAAAAAAAACCTCTCACCTTATAGGCCTGGTGAAGATTGCTGTTCTTTGAGACATCTGCCTCCAGCAGTAATGGAGAAACTTGGGTATAGCTAACTGTATATTAACTGGCATCTGTCATTTTTATTAGATTCGGATAAAATCTACCCTTCTCAGATCTCTGAAATATTAATGGTTGTCAGATTGACAGCATCAGACAGTCAGATCCACTATAGACTATAGTCAGCATGTTAGCTGATATAATGGTGACTATCTACTCTTAGGGCACAAGCTAAATGTTTTGGGTTTATTTTGGGTGTCATCTAATTACAAACTTAAAGGGCTTTTTGTCAGGCCAAAGGCACCTCTGTCCAATCCATACCTGGCTCTCTGGACAGAAGAAAAATGTACATGCTTATAGCCCAAATCTGTAGTTTTTCCTAGGACTCAAAGTTATAAATATGTTCCTGCTGTTTGAATACATATCCAGATATCTGCTTTTTCTGCACTGTGGGCTGGTTGTTATGACCCATAGGCCATCCCAGGGTGATTACTATGCTCTGTGCATCATTGCTGTGCACTTGTCCGTAAAGCACACCCAGAGCCATAAAGCATAGCAACACTAGCTAACTTCTCATTGGTTCCTTGCCACGAGGCTAGCATCTGACCTCCTAGTGACAAAGGAAAGGTCAGGCAAGCATGTGCTAGGCTGTTATGGCTGCCAAAATGGGGAGCTTGTCTCTTCAGCAGTCATCAGTCTCATTATAGGGGAAGGGCATCAAAGGCAGCCTCTCCACCACTGCCTATATTCTTAGTGGGGGTCATCCCTGTGGATTCCCTAACATTTCCCCTCTGCAAGACATCTCTCCAAACCTGTAATGTCTCCCTCTATCAAGGCATCTCCTTTCTTGCCCTCTCTATTCCTCCCCTACACAGTACTCTTTTTCTCCTTCCCCCTCATGTTTTGCCCTTCTCCACTTCCCACCTTCTTCCTCTCCCCTCCTGTCCCATGCTCCCAATTTTCTCAGGAGTTCTTGTTCCCCTCCCACTTCTTCAAGGGACCACGAGTTCTTATCTTGGGGTCCTCTTTGTTTCCTACCTCCTCTGGCGATGTAGATTGTAGGCTAGTATTCCTTAGATCTGTGTCTGAAATCCATATATGAGTGAGTACATACCATGTTTTTCTGGGACTGGGTTACCTCACTCAGGATGGTTTCTTCTATTGCCACCCATTTGGCTGCAAATTTCTAGATTCCATTTTTTTTCTGCTGACTAGTACTCCATTGTGGAAATGTACCACATTTTCTCTATCCATTCTTCAGTTGCGGGGCATCTAGGTTGCTTCCCGGTTCTGGCTATTACAAATAATACTGTTATGAACATAGTTGAACATATGTCCTTAATTTATCAATGTACATTCTTTGGGTATATGCCCAAGAGAGGAATTGCTGGATCTTAAGGTAGACTGATTCCCATTTTCCTGAGAAATGATTTCCAAAGTGGTTATATGAGTTGGCACTCCCACCAGAAATGGACGAGTGTTCCTCTTTCTCCACATCCTCTCCAGCGTAGACTATCATTGGTCTTTTTGATTTTAGCCATTCTGACAGTAGTAAGAGTTGTTTTGAGTGGCATTTCTCTGATGGCTAAGAATGTTGAGCACTGTCTTAAGTGTCTTTCAGCCATTTTAAATTCCTTTGTTGAGAATTCTCTATTTAGATTTGCACTCTAATTTTTAATTGCATTGTTTAGTGTTTTGGTGGCTAGCTTCTTGAATTCATTGTATATTTTGGAAATCAGCCCTCTGTCAGATGTGGGTTTGGTGAATATCTTTTTCCATTCTGTGGGCTGTCATTTGGTCTTGCTGACTGTTTCCTTTGTTTTACAGATGCTTCTGAGCTTCAGGAGGTTCCATTTATTAATTGTCATTCTCAATGTCTGTGCTACTGGTGTTATGTGCAGGAAGAAGTCTCCCATAGTAATTTGTTTAAAGATACCACCTACCTTCTATTCTAGGAGGTTCAGTGTAGCTACTCTACTTGTGCTGCAGGCCCAGGAAGAAGTGGGGAGGGAGTGATAGGGGGAGTTGGGGTCCACAGGAAGGCCCAGAATCACCTCAAGGAGAGGACAGAGGTCAGAGGGAGCTTAAATATCTTCTTAAACACAAATGCTCCACCAACTTTTGACTGTTCCTAGGTAGTCCTTTATCTCAAAACATTCCTTACCTTCCTGAGTGCTAGCATTAAAGTTGAGTGTAATCTGGACCCCACAATGTTTAATCACTGTGTACAAATTAATATGGAGTAACAGGATTATGTATACAATAGAAACCGAGAATATTGTCCTGGGCCACTTAGTGCTAACTGTAGAATCATTTGGAGCTTGATAAGTTGTCTAATTTTGTAGTCTTATAATTAAATGACAGTTTGATAAAGGGTTATGGAAGTTAGGACCATTTATTGCTTTTCCATTCCAAGTTGGGTCAGCAGGCCTGTTTGCTCTTGGGGTGGAGAAAGAAGGATCAGAAGGGAAAAGTCAGCCTACACTAACTACATAGTAACTCCAATTCCTGCCTGGACTACAGGAGACCCTGTCTCAAAAGGGAAAATAACCATCCAGCAACAACTCAAAAAATTTCTTCTGAGTCTCTAGATGTTCAAAGGAGAAGAATAGTCATACAGTCTTATTACCAGAGGGCACATAATAGCAAAACATGGGGCACAGACCTGTAACCCCAGCCACTTGGAAAGCTATATTAAGAACACTTTAAAATTAAGGACAGTCTGGTTACAGAGTGACTTTGAAGTCAACCAGGTAAGCATGACCAGAAATTTTCTGAAATGTTAGAATAAATAATCTGTATTTATGATTCAAAAACACAGAAGTGAAATTCAAGTTACATGTGATTCAATCTTTTTTTTTTCCAGAACAGGATGAAGACAATACTCCAAAGGCTCTTTAATGAAGAAATATTATTTGGGCTAAGTCTTTTTTTTTCAGATTTTTTAATTTGAATTAGAAACAAGATTGTTTTACATGACAATCCCAGTTCCCTTTTCCCTCCCATCCTCCTCCCCCCAAATAAAACCCTACCTATCACATATCCTTTCTGCTCCCCCTGGATTGTGAGGCCTTCCACAGGGTGTCATCAGAGTCTATCATATCCTTTAGGATAGGGCCTAGGCGTACCCCCCCCTGTGTGATTCAATCTTTTTGCACAGTAATTTAAACAGACTTTGCTTCTATATTTTTACTACCAAAAGTTAAAAGAAAAACACTTAATCATCTACTACACTTTTTTCCTTAGTACAAAATGAGATCATGATTTTAACTTTGAAATATTTTGCTAAGTGCAAATACTAGATTCTCTCCATGTTTAAGGCAAATACAATAGGAGTGGTGAGAACAAGAAAAACTCTTGGTCTCAAAGGTTAGGGTGGCAGCTGCCTGGGGGATCTGGCTGGTCCAGCCCTTGCTTCTCTAGCCCTGCTGGCACACTGGTTGTTAAAGGGCCAGTAAGACAAAACTCCTTGATGGAGACAGGTAATAGCTGCCTTCCCTGCAACCACAGACAGACTGTATTTACAAGGACATGATCCTGACTTTACGGCCCTCAGGGTCAAGTTCTTGGCAGCATCTCTTCTTCCATCAGCCGCAGAAACTGCCAGGCTCACCTGGCCTCTTGGTGTAGTTTCATGATAGGGGTACTGGGTAGACCCAGAACTGACTATCCTGTCCAGAGGCTCATGAAGCTTGGAGGGGCCATGCCTGGAGTAAACCCCCACCTTTGGGGATTCCAGGCAGGTACAGGGAACAAATACATTAATAGTTAGGTCCTTGGAGGATCTTGTCATACAGCATGTGGTCCCTCTATCCAAGACATTGTCATTCAGACTAGTAGTATACTTCAGGTGACCCTAGCAGAGCTCCCGTGTCTCCATTTATTATCATCATCACCACCACCATCATCATCATCACCATCAACACAATAACCATCATCACCACCATCATCAACATAATCCCCATCGTAATCATCATCAACATCTTAATTATCTCAATAACCATCACAACCATCATCATCAACATCATCACAATAATCATCATCACCACCCCCATCTTTATTATGGTCTACATCATCACTAAAATCATCATTGCCATCTCCATCAGTCATTACCATCATCCCAAATGGCTGCCCCTCTTTATCCTCTAACCACACAAGGGGCTGAATTCAGATGGGGGTAAGAATAACAAAAAGTATTTGACCAAATCAAGAAAGCTCTGTTACCTGTCCCAGGGCTGAGACTCCCAGATGTGACCAAACCATGTGACCTATTTGTTGATGAGCACAGGGGCATCGCCAAAGGAGACCTGACACAGGGGCTAGGTCCTTGGAGAAGCCCGATAGCCTACCTCTCTAAGAAATTGGACAATGTGTCAACAGGATGGCCACCATGCCTCTGCATGGAGGCAGCCATAGCAGTCTTTCTTTCTTTCTTTTTTTTTTTTTTTTGCTACAAACCTCATGAGGCTTTATTGTTGTTTAACGAGCTAACCCCATATTAACTTGGGTCTTTCACCCACCTGCCATGTCAGATGGCTAGAAAAGACCGCTTGAAGGGGCTGCAGAGAGGTCTGTTTGTCTGTTTTAGTTACTTGCCCTAAGCACACAGGTGGCTAGGTATGGTCTTATTTCTCTAATTAATTTTTAGTCTGATTGTAACTGGTTTCAACTTAATAAAATATTTGAAACTTAGCACAGCTGAATTTAAAACTGCATAGAGTTACCTTATAGTCCTTAAACAGTAGCTACATGTACACATTTTAGCTGCTTGCTTAAACTTAACTTCTTTCTGAGACAGGATTTTTCTGTGGCTTTGGAGCCTGTCCTGGAATTTGCTCTGCTCACCAGACTGGCCTTGAACTCACAGAGATCCACCCGCCTCTGCCTCGGAGTGGTGGGATTAAAGGCATGTGCCACCAACGTCCTAAACTTAACTTCTATAAACATAAACTGTAACATCTTGTAGTAGGTTAGCATCTTTTATAAAAGAAGAACTTTGCATTGTCAGGCTTTGCTTACAAATGATTCTAAATTGAAGCTCTTTAAGTACAAACATTAATAAAACGACATTTAAAAAAAACATAAACAGTTAAAAAAATGGTTTTAAAAAGAAATTTAAATTCCCTTAATGTCTTTCTATAATATATAGAAGTAATTCTTCGCTCGGCAATCAAACAATTTAAAGACAACTGTATGGCATTTAGCATCCAGATTCTCTGTGTATTTTTCATCTCTAGCTGTTTTTTTTTTACTATTCTACTTTTACTTCCTTTTGTTTCTTCTTTTCTGAGACAAGGTTTCTCTGTGCAAATCTACCTGCGTCTGCTTCCTTCAGCAAATCCTACCAGCGTTTGCCACCACAACCGGTTACTCTATTTCCTCCTGTTACTTTTTTTCTCACAAGCCTACATATATTTTTAAATGTAGTGTAAACCTTTAGTGGTTTTTCTTTATCTGGATCTGTCTTTCTTTATCATCTCAGAAGTGCTGAGTGCAATGCCCAAGAGCGCCAGGATGGAGCAAGCATATGGAACCTGCTCCAATGCCTATCAGCAGCCCAATAGGGCAGGCTGTGGTGGGCGGCAGGTTTCCCTCTTTCTCTGGAAGCCTTGGGGCATGGGCTCATCCCGCTCACTGACACCATTCTGTTATGAAAAATCTTTCCGCCAAAAGCTGCTGAGCCCCACCTCCACGTGTGAGCTTTATGCAAGCCACCTGCCCGAGTTAGGGCCCAAATGAATACACAGAAACTTGTATTAGGTTCAATGCTGCTTGGCCAATGACTAGGATTTCTCATCTGTTAGCTCATTCTCAATTATCATAAACCTATATATTTTATAAGACTTATCAGACACCTTGTTGTTGCAACATGTCTTACTGTAGCTAAGTCTTTTCCCAAAATTGCTAATTGTGGATGACCTTACACTCAAATCCTGTGCTCCTGCTTGTTACTTCTGGGGTTGTAAGGCTACAATACTACTTCAATCATTCCTTTTGTTTCCTTTCCTAATCAGTGTTGTTTTGAGAGACTTTGGGTCTCTGTTGCTCAGTCTGGCGTCAAATCAGAGATCCACCAGCCTGTGTTTACTTAGTGTTGGAATTTAAGGTGTGTGCAAGGGATTAAAACTCACTGGCTTTTTGCAACCATTCCAGGGCTACCCTGAATTGTAACCCATGCAATTCTAAGAAAAGAAGTAAATACTGGAACACACATGGGTATGTTTTATTTTCATTGTTTTTTTTTTATTTTGTTTTGTTTTGTTTCCCCAGACATGGTTTCTGCTGTGTAACAGTTTTGCCTGTACTGGATCACTCCTTGTAAACCAGACTGGCCTGGAACTCACTAAAATTTGTGTGACTCTGGAACCCAAGTGCTGGCATTAAAGGCCCGAGCCAACACACCAGGCCAGTAGTAGGTTTATTATAACATGAAAACAAATATATTCATAGGAATAATTCTTCTGACCAAAATTGCTTTATTTTATTAAAATCCAGATTATCATCAAATGTAATGAGTATCAGTGCAGATAAATCAGGCTTTTGTTTGGTTGTTATGTTGTTTTATGTTTTTCAAGACATACTGTCTGTGTAACAGTCCCAGATGTCCACAAATTCCCTCTGTAGACCAGCTAGTGTTCCAGTCACTTATATAAGTCTGCCTCTGCCTCTAGGCATGAACCACCAAAGCCAGGTCATTTCATGAATTTTCTTTTAACTCAATATTAAAACATTGTGCTTTTTGGATAATCCATTTGATATATTTGGAATTCTTTCCCTTTCACATGACATTTTTTTTTCTTTCATAGCAGCTTTTCAGCTTGAGGCTTCATCATTCAAATTTTTTTGATGTGGATTTTGAAGACTTTAGACTTCAGAAATTTTAGTCACCGAGCTTCTAGGAGTCTTGGATGTGATGGAATATGGATTCTGTCTTTTCTGTTGTGATTAAGATTATTTTAACATAAGACCTCAATGTTAGGGAATAAGATCTCAATGTATAAATTTCAGGGGACACAATTGAAAATACAAATTAGAACATTTGGAGAAATTTACTCCTTATAACACATGTTTTTAACCCCAACATTAAGATTTGAGGGTCCAGTTTAAGTCACTGTTCGGTCAACATGGACTGTCTATCAGTTCTAGCACATCCAGCGCTACATTGGCCCGGGGGTGTTTCTAAAATCAGAAGAGCAACACCATCAAAACAACAAACAAAAACAGGCAAAGGAAAAGGATGCTTGATGTAGTGAGGCATCTTTGTGCCCCTAGCACTGGGAATAAGGAAGTTTTAGGATTGTAGTTCCAAGTAATTCTTAATTAGTGAGTTTGTGAACAGACTAGGCTACAAGGCACCCATTCTAAGATACACTGTCTATATCACCAAAAAACCCCAATATTTGAGAATATTAGTTCTTATGTTGAAATAAGACTCTCAAATTCATATTCAACACACACCAATAAGAATTGTCTTGACAAATAAGGGTGCTGCAATGCAAATTTTAAAAACTGAAATATTTAATATAGATGTTATTTAATCTGGTCATATTTCAATATGAATGATTTCATAATTCTCAGTCATTGACAGAAGTAACATTGTGGTGAAATTTTTCAAACATTCCATATATACATCTCTAATTGCCATTGTGCAAATCATATCAAGCCTTGGTATGCTTTTACTAAGATAACAACTTTGTAATAGCACTCATATCTTTTGTGCAAAGTGGGAAAATCCTTGGAACAATGATAGGCCTTATTGGAAGTGGAAAGATCCTATTTTCCAGTCTGGACCAACATTATGTTTCCTCTCTCAATATACTGATGAGTGAAGATAATGTTGCAGACAGACACGACAGAAATGTAACTTTGCTTTTTCCTTAGCAACAGAGATGCAAAACTTATGAATATATACTTAGTAGTTACTTTAGGGAACATATCTTGTGAATATCAAGATAAAAGCATTAGAACTGAGAGGTAGACAAAAAGCTAACCCATAGTCCAGTGATCCCATGCAATTGATTAGAAGACAGATTCACTGATAATTGTCATCTGACTCTGCTTACAGTTTCCTGTGTACCTGCAGGGACAGAAAGCCCTCATTTTTGAGAATATATCCTTAAAAGAAGTCAACAACCTTCTGAAAGAATAGCAATCGGCAACATCATCAACACAAGAGAATGTAAGAAAAACACTTGCAGATCCCCCAAGACTTTTTATTCAGAACAGGTGAGCATCAGTTAGCAAAGGGAGTGGTGTTGCGTGGGGAGCCTGTCTTGGGCACAGTATCATACACTGTTTTGTTTCCACAGGACATGAAGACATTGAAGATGGCTACAACAATCCCTTGAATCTTAGTAATTAAATAGTGGTGGTAGGAGTCCTGGAAATGATATATACTCCATTTTTATTATCCCAAAAGACAATGGTTATGAGCCTGAGTAAGAGTGTGTTTCTGATGCATTATATCTCAGGATTACAGAAAATCAGATCAAGTCACCTCAAGGTGCCAAGAAGAGTCATAGAAGGCATCTTCTTCTGTAGGTGTCCTGGTGGAGGAGGTATAACCAGAGAATATCTCCAGGCCAGAACAGACTGAAGACTGCCTGATCCATGAGGATAAATTCATATGTGAGGGTAACCAAGTGAAAATCCACAGAGAGTCTAAGACATACAAATGTGAGGAATTCCCCAGACCCTTAAAATATCCCTTTAGGCTTTTAGGCAACCAGAGAAGACACAAGAGGGAGAAGGCATTTTTCTGTACCAGATATCCAAAGGGATTCTGTAATGCCTCAAACATGAAATTTTTTCATACACAAGCAAAAGATGCCTTCCCCATGTCATATATGTGGACAGCCTTTCAGACATAAAAATAATCTGCTAGCTCATGAAATGTTTCTCACAGGATAGAAGCCTTACACCTGCTCCCTGTTTAATCAAAGCTTCCACCAATCATCCATATACCACGGGCACAGGAATCGGAATGAAACGTGTACCTTCCTTGGCACAGGGTGGGTGGACTACATGCTTCGTGTCCTTTCTGCACAGGAAGAAACATGTAGCCTCTTAGCAGCAAGAAGCCATTGTATATGTGACATGTCCCATCAGGATTGCTCCATCTGTTGTCACATTCCATTGTCATGTGCCTGTAAAGATGTGTCATTTGTTCATCACTACTATGTTTCTAATGCCAAAAATATTATGCAATTTTTGTCTGGTGTGTATGAAATAAATAAATGGAAATGTAATGAAGAGGCCTCTTTAGGAGGAGGGAGCTTCGAGAGTGAGAAAGGAAGAAAAGGAAGAATGCAGAGGTCATGAGGGAGCAGAAAGTTTGAGTCAGGTGTAGATTAGAAGAAAGGATATGTGATAGGTAGGGTTTTAGTTGGCGGGTGGTCAGGGAGGAATGGAGGGAGAAGGGAACTGGGATTGTCGAGTAATTCAATCTTGTTGGTAATTCAATTCCATAAAGTAAAAAAAAAAATTGAACAAAAAAGAAAAGGCATCTTTAGTAATATTTTTCACTTCCTGTGTGTGTATGAGTGATTTTCTGAAATTTTGGTTTTTGCCTTAGATTCATATATCCAGTAGACAATACAGGACTTAGTTGTCACTTCTTGAGTTTTACATGGAAAAATTGGCTTTTTATACCAATCTGTCAGACGCCACAGATTCTAAACATTCTCTAGTCTCCAGCTTCATTCTTTGCAGGTGTTACTTACATTGACCTGCCCATTCCAGTGACTTTTGCTAACATGTTGTTGTTTCAAACCTATTTCTTAGGCTTGTATTTAAGGGCATTGCCTTCTCAGTCATGTTCCATCATATAGGTGCTTACTGCTTAAAGTTCACTAATGTGCTTCATATGCGTAGAGAGGAATCTGGCTTAGAATAAAAACTTCAGTTGCTAAAAGCAATTCTGAGGAGCCATCTGATCAGTTCCATTATTGTCCCATCACAATCTTTATAGTTCTAATCAAAGGACCCGAGAAATTTAGGGAGTCTTGGTAGCTATATAATCGCTGGCCCCAGGAATGAGAAGTTGATGACAATGGCAAAAATTTTTCATGGATAAATTCCAGAAACTATCATAAGTAAATGAAAAGAGAATAATAGCAAAATTATGAAACAGGATTGTGTGCTTTGGCTGAGTGTTTTGTTGGGATCTCTGTATGACTTGGTGATTTCCCAGTGGGGACTGATCAGTGTTCAAGTATTCTGTACATTTTGGTGGATGAATCATGCTATTCTTCAGTGTACCTGGTCCTTGGTGAAGCCTTAGAGCAAGTCACCAGGAGGCTTCAATTTATTTTCCCTAATGTATATGTTATATATAGAAACTATGTTATTTCACATATCAATCCTATTTCCCTCTAACTCTCATCCTCCCAGGCTCTCCATTGACACACTGTCTCACCCCTCATCCAGACCTCAAGATGGTGAGGCCTTCCATCAGGGATCATCTAAGAATTTCATATTATTTGTAGGAGTGCATAGTCTGAGATAGAGGACCTCCACGAGGAATGGGATCCCAAAGTCCATTTATGTACTAAGGCTAGATACTGTTCAGAATTCTATCAAATAAAATGGATATCAACAGAAGTTCTGCATTTTCACATTGAAGATATTTTTTTGGCACAACTTATGGATGATCCTTTCCCCAGAATTTGGCTTTCTTATCCCTCTTCCTATGGCCATAGTCTTTTTTTTTCCTATTGAGATTATATTTTGTGGATTCAGGCTCTCCAGATATGAACATTGAAGATTCCTAGATTGTGGCTGAGAGGGTAGTTTACTGTTTTTAATCTTCAGAGATTCTAGCCTTTATGGGATTACAGAATTCAGGATAAGAACCACAAAATTCCATATGCTTCTAAATAAGGTCCTATCATAATGTTGGGGTCAAGACCTGCACATTTGTGTGTGAGAGGGCAGAATGAAGCTGATAAGAATGAGATTCCCTGAGTGCATCTTCCAGTTCTACAATGACTGCACCTGGGTGTGAGGGCAGAAGATTCAGATGTTCAGTCATTCTCTGATACCCAGTTCGGTCAAGGCCACACTTGTCTACATGAGTAGTTTTCTAAAGACAACAAAACTTATCAAACACTCTCAAAGATAAATGAAATTTCAGTTTATGATGCACATTTCCGGCAAGTATTTAATCTGATATTTAATGTGATGATTCTCTAGATGTTGTGCTCAACACCGCTGGCTTGGCTGGGTACTTGACTTGACAAAATAGTCATAGATCAGATATCTAGTAAATAAGGTAATTATGTTACAATTTAAAAGGTATCCAAATAAGAGTTATGATGATTCAACAAAAATAATTTTATGTTTGGGTGCTAGGACAACATGAAGAATTGTATCAGTGCGGTGCAGGCTTAATAAGGTAGATAATCATTGTTCAAAGGTTGAATCAGAAGGATCCAAAAAATAAGGATGATGAAAACACATATACTATTCCTGTGGAAAGTAACCAAATGTAATGTATGCCAAGACAACATGTGGAGACAATTTGCCTATCTCAGAGTTTTCAGGATTGCGAAAATGAACTCATTTTATTCTGGCCATATTTTTCTTCCAAAAATGCTTGTAATCATAAGAACTTTGAAGGGAAATGCATGTAAAATTTCTGGGCAGATCATAGCAGATCTCCTATGTAACATAGAGCTTCTCGGGAAAACCAAGCTAATTCTACAAACTGAGATGCTGAAGGAAGGCTTTGTTCTTCTTTCCACAAGAAAAAAGTTAATTCTCAGAGACATGAAGTATCAAATATGTATTAAGATTCCATGAAATGGATTCCGGTCTTGCCCTTCTTCCACCATCTGATAGAGAGGAAAGTCTCAGGGACTATTCTAGCCCACCTTGCCCCCTTTGCATTCAGTGACATTCTACCACTAGACCGTTCCTGCCACAGAATCCCCCCATAAAGACCTGGAGGCAGTACAAAGTAGCCAGGTTCATGGGCCACCATTGTGGTCTTGCTACTCCACACAATGGGAGAAAGCGGGTGAGAAGGATAGAACCTAGAACTCATACCCAACAGGATAGGAAGAACAGCCTTCTAAACCCACTAGAAGAAGGGATGGGAAGTCAACAGTATAAGAACACATCCAACAATAGAAAGACTTATATGATATAATGAAATTCAAGGGACTATTCACCAGCAATCCATGAACATCCCAAAAAAGATGAAACAGGGGTGAATGCCCTCACAAACAACCTCATGGAAATAATAGAGACCCTGAAAGAAGATATGAGAAAATCCCTTAAGTAAATGGAAGAAAAAACAAACTAAAAATGCAAAAAATCAACAAATCTCTTAAAGAAAGCAAGGAATGCAAAGAAAAAATGATCAAACTGTTGCAGGAAAAAAATTCAAACAATTTAAGACCTCATACTTGATATAGAGAAAATAAGGAAAACACAAACTGAGGGAATGCTGGAAATAGAAAACATGAGTAAATGATCAGCAACTACAGATGCATGCATAAAAAACAAAATACAACTGATGGTAGCAGAGTCGCAGGTGTTGAACATGAACCAGAGGAATAAGTTTTATCGACCAATAAAAACGTTAAATCCAACAAATCCAAAACACGAAATATCCAGGAAATATGGCATTCTGTTAAACGACCAAAACTAAGAATAACAGGTATAGAAGAAGGCAAAGAAGCCCAGATCAAATGTTAACAAAACATATTCAACAAAATCACAGAAGAAACGTTTCTGAACCTGAAGTAGGAAATGCATATGAAAGTACAAGAAGCTTACAGAACACCAAATGGGCTGGGCCAAAGAAAGTCTCCTTAAAACATAATAATTAAAACACCACACATAAAGATTAAAGAAGGAATATTAAGAACAGCGAAGGAAAAAAGGCCAAGTAAAGTTTAAAGGCAGATCTGGCAGAATCATACCTGATTTCTCCATGGAAACTCTGAAAGTCAAAAGGTCCTGGATAGATATCCTATAAACACTACAAGACCAAAGATTCCAATGCAGGAATCCAGGAAAACTCTCAATCATTTTAGATGAAGAAAACAAGATATTCCATGACAAAATCAGATTTACAAAATACAAATCAACAAATTCAGCCCTAAAGAAAGTTCTGGAAGGAAAACTCCAACTCAACAAAGATAAATATGTGCTAAAAAATATAGGCAATAGATAATCTCACTTTACCGAAAGCCAGAAATAGGAGAAAAACTAACACACACCACCACAACCAAAAACAAACACAAAACACACAATAACTAACAATCATTGGTCATTCATGTCCCTTAATATCAATGGCTTTAATTCATCTATATAAAGACATATGCTAACAGAATGGATACAAACACAGAATCCACCCTACTGCTGCATTCAAGTAACACACCTCACCTTCAAAGACAGACTTTGCCTCAGAGTAAAGGTTTGGGAAAAGATTTTCCAATCAAATGGTCCTAAGAAGCAAGTAAGGGTAAATATCCTACTAAATAACAAATTAGACTTCAAACTATAATCTTCAAAAGAGATGATGAAGGTCATTTGATATTCATCACAGGAAAAATCCATCAGGATGCAGTCTCAATTATGAACATCTATGCCCCAAACACAAAGGTACCCACATTTGAAAAAGAATCATTGCTAAAACTCTAATCACACATTAAACCCCACACACTTAAAGTGGCAGACTTAAACACCTCACTTAAACCACTGGGCAGGACTACCACACATATAATTAACAAAAAATCAAAAGAACTTACAGAAATTATTGCCCATTTTGTTCAACAGATAGCTATAGAACATTCCATCAAAACACAAATAATATACATTCTTTTCAGCACCACTTGGCATCTTTTCTAAAATGGACCACATACTTGGTGACAAAGCAAAGCTCAACAGGTTAAAAAAAATGGAATAACTCACTGTATCTTATCAGACAACCATGGCTTAAAATTAGAATTCAAAAACAACACAAATTGCAGAACCCCCACAAACTCATGGAAATTGAACAATGATCAATTGCATCACTCCTGGGTAAAGGAAGTAATAAAGACAGAAAGCATCTCTTACTAGAATTCAATGAAAATGAAAGAACAACATACTCAAACCTATGGGAAAGTTTGAAATCAGTTTTAATAGGAAAGTTAATAGCACTAAGCGCACATTCGAAGAAACCGGGAAATAGCCACACTAGAGAATTAACAGAACACCTGAAATCTCTAGAAAAATAAAAAGAAGCAAACTCACAAGGAGGAGTAGACAACAGGAACTAATCAAATTGAGAGCTGAAAGCAATAAAGTATAAACAAAGAAAACATTACAAAGAATCAATGAAACAAGAGTTGCTTCTTTTAGAAAGTCAACAATGTAGACAAACCTTTCTGCAACCTAAAAAAGGCAGAGAGAGAACACGATAATTAACAAAATAAATACGAAAAGGGGATAAAACAACAGACACTGAGGAAATCCAGAGAATCCTCAGGTCATACTTTGAAAACCTGTACTCGACAAAATTCGAAAATCTAAAGGAAATGGACAGTTTCCTGGTTAGATATCAATTACTAAAATTAAACCTAGAACAGATAAGTGGTATAAATGTACCTATAACCCCTAAGGAAATAGAAGCAGTCATCAAAAGCCTTCCAACCAAAAAAAGCCCAGGGCCAGATGGTTTCATCTCACAGTTCTACCAGAATTTCAAAGAAGAGCTAATACCAATACACTTCAAATTCTCTCAGACAATGTGAACACAAGGGCTGGGTGTTGGTGGCACACGCCTTAAATCCCAGTACTCGGGGTGCAGATGCAGGTGGATCTCTGTGAATTTGAGACTAGCCTGGTCTACAAGAGCTACTTCCAGGACAGCCTCCAAAGCCACAGAGAAACCCTGTCTCGAAAAACCAACCAAGCCCCCACCCCCCAAAAAAGCAATGTGAACAGAAGGATCATTGCCAAACTCTTTTTACAAGGCTACAATACCTAGGTAAACAAGCCACACAAAGACACAACAAAGAAAACAGAACTACATACCAATTTCCATCATGAACGTTGATGCAAAAATACTCAAAATACTGGCAAATTGAATCCACAAGCACATCAGAAAAATCAGCCACCATGATTAACTAGGCTTCATCCCAATGATGCAGGGATTGTTCAACACAGGAAAATCCTGATTGTTTACCCAGCTTTTCTATTTCCAACATTCCCTCAGTTTGTGTTTTCTTTATTAGATCTATTTCAGTTTCCAAGTCTTGAATTTTTACCTTCATTGGTTTGATTGTTTTTTCATGGCTTTCTTTAAGAGATTTGTTGATTTCTCTTATATTTTAGTTTGTTTTTTCTTCAATATTTTTAAGGTTTTCTTGCTTATCCTCTTTGAGGACCTCTATCTTTTTCATGAAAATGTTTTTAAGGTCATTCTCTTCTGCTTCATCTGCATTGGGATGTTGAAGTCTTACTGTTATAGTGTCCCTAGAATCTGATTGTATCATAGGTTTTCTGTTTTTGAATGTGTTTTTATGTTGTCTTCTTGCCATCCATTCTTCCAGTGTGTGTAGGAGGAGTCATTTCCTCACCTCGTGGTTAAGAGACCAAGTTTCCTTTCGGGTGATAGCAAGTAGGTCTAATATTCTGATGGCTCTCCTCTTCCTTTTTATGGAGGCTGGACTATAACCTGGGCCTTGGCAGTCTCTGGGTTGGGTAGGATATGCTGGGATGGCATCCCTTGTGCTCTCTCCCCAGGCCTCATCTAGCTCTGAGCAGGGCACGAGAGGAGGGCCCAAAACAGGTCCACTCTCACCTAGACCTGTGGGTAGAAAAGGGGACTAGGATGCAAACAGTCTATGGGTGGGCTTTACCTGCTAGAATGGGATACCCTGTGCTAATTCACCAGGCTTCGGCTGTCTCCCAACAGGGCAAAGAAGGCAGTTGGAAACAGGCCCACTCTTAGCTTGCTTGTTTACAATTTTTTTTTGTTGTTTTTTTTTCGAGACAGGGTTTGTCTGTGTAGCTTTGGAGCCTAGCCTGGCACTCACTCTGGAGACCAGGCTGGTCTCAAACACACAGAGATCCCCTGCCTCTGCCTGCCAAGTGCTGGGATTAAAGGCGTGCATCACCAATACCCAGCTACTTGTTTACTTTTTTTATTCCAGATTAGTTTTTGTTTTTTCATTTTTTTGTTTTTCAAAAGAGGGTTTCTCTGGGGCTTTGGAGGATGTCTCAGAACTAGCTCTTGTAGATCATGCTGGTCTAGAAATCAGAGAGATCCACTTGCCTCAGCCTCCTAAGTGCAGGCATTAAAGGCACCACTGCCGCCCAGTTCAGAATGGTTTTTAAATTTGTTTCTTTGTGCAACAGGATTTTTGACAGCCCAGTATTCACCCAAACTCACCAAATAATTGTTCATGACTCTAATCTTCTCGTTTCTACTCATCAAATTTGGGGTTACAGGACTACATCTATACTTCAAGCACCTGTTTTGTTTTTCTGCTTACTGTTTTTTTAAGAGAGTTTCTGTCTCTTTAGAATAAGCTACAGGAACTCACTATGTACTCTAGGCTGGGCTCAAGCTCACAAAGATCCATCTGCATATGTTTACTTAGTATTCTGATGAAAGATCTGTGCAGGGATTAAAGGTGTGTGGAGGGATTTAAGGCCACTGACTTTCTCTAACAATTCTAATTGTTAGGTTGAATGTGTCCCTTGAAATTCTCAGGGAGGCAGTGAATAGTGACACTCATTGGTATGTTTATTATTCTCATGAAACAAACATTTTCAGACAAATACTTAAGATAACGATTGATTTAATTTATTAAAATATACAATATAAACAAAAGGAATGACTATCAATGCAGGTAAATCATGTAATATTTATATTGAAGTTTTATCATTTTTGTACCTTTTGGCTAATCCATTTGCACAATTTGCAGGTCTTTCCTACTATGTGAAAGTATTTATTCTCCCAGGAGTACAGCAGCTTGCAATTTCAGCAGTCAAAATTCTTAGTGTTGTGGTTTTGGAAGACTAGACTTCATAAATTGTAGTCACAGATCTTTGTCTCTTGGGGTTAAGTATATTTTGAAAGCAGACAACAGAAATTGGGGAAGAAAAATAAACACATAAATCAGGTGTCAAAATTGAACCTAATAATTAGCATGTTTGGAGAAGGTCACTTATAAGGGCACAAGTATTTCATCCCAGATCTTCAATACATAGTCCAAGTATTTATGAGTTTGAGGTCTAGCTGGGCTCCATAGGAGTTCCAGTCCAGACTGGGATAAACAGTGAAACAAATTCTTAAGACACAGAACAGCAGCAAGAACAGAAATACAAAACAGACAGAAAACCAAAAAGGATTCCAAACAGCTGTGGGAGCCAACACTGTTTGAAATGGTAGAATTGCAGTGAAAATCATTTGCTTCCACCTAATTAATTTGTGAGCAGACTAGGCTACAAGATACACATTTAAAAAAAAAATAAGTCAAAAAACCATCAAATAGAAAACTCATGAAAAAAGACAGAAAAATCTCCATTTTGGATACACATTTTAATAGCCCCCACAGAGTACAATCTTTGTATCATGTCCCTCATACATCATGAACTCCAAAAATAATGCAACATTACATGACCATAGAGGTGAACTTGATAAAGACTGACTTCTTTGTATTTCAGATAACTACTGGATGCCTCTTGTTATCTGTATTATTCCACTGCCAAGTGTTTATGTTGGTGATTGGAATTCCAAACTATTTTGGTATGAACAATTATTAACCAACTTACAATGATCTATAGGCCACAAGTCATTGCAAATATATGACAATCTTGATATTTCCTTTGAGTGTGGTATGGTTCCCTTTCACAACAGTGACTGACTATGATTTCTTTGGATGTGTTGTCCTTCCATGGCATCATCAAGATTTACATAAAGATGCAGAGCTGGGGCTGGGGTAGGATTCAATCTTCAATTCAAGCAGAGTGGAAAGGGGCTTTTCCATCCTTAGCTAGAATGTTAGTTTATTGTTTTCCCTCTAGTTTGGCTCAATCTATTATCATACAACAGGCTGATCTTGCTCTTCTTAGGCATTTAGGTTGTCTTGGCCCTGGAGACCCTGCTGCTCCACTTAGTGATTAATAGGAATCAAGTCCTGACTGCCACACCCAGGTATAGTAGGTGTGGTCTAATCTCATTCTCAAATCATTAGCATCATTGATTGACTGTGAAGCCAGGCAGTATAAAAGGAAGTAAACTTGCAGAGAACCTCAATTGGAGCAGAGCAGAGGCTTGGAGACACATCCTTTCCTATTGCTTCCTGGATTTACCTTGAAATTCATTCTAGAAAGAGGTAAGTTTGGAGAATAATAACATTCCCCTTCTTGGTGGCTTGATTGGTATTTTTTTTTATCATTGTTCGTGAGTTGAGGGAAAAGCTGCTCACTATTACTGTGAAATCACAAAGATATAGTGTGATCATTGGGTAACCATTCTTTTTTTGTTTTTGTTTTTGTTTTTTTATTTTTCATTTGTTTGGTTTTGGATGTTGGATGCAGGGTTTCTCTGGGTAAGAGCTCTGGCTAAAATGGAACTAGGTCTCTAGACTGGTAGACCATTCTGTCCAGAGATAAACCAACCTCTGCCTTCTGAGTGCTCAGATGAAAGTCCTAAAACACAGCTACAAAGCTGGAAAACCATTCTGATAAAGGATATAACCTTTAAAACCCTGAGTGATAGGAATTGCTGTCTTCCTATATGAACATCTCTTTGCTATCCTAAGAATCCCAGCTTGAAGGTCATTAATTTTACTTTTTTTTTGATATTTTGAGATCCATTTTCTCTGTATTCCTTTGTAGCCTATCCTGGAACTTGCTCTAAAGGCCAGTCTGGCTTCGATCTCACAGAGATCAACCTGACTCTGCCTCTGGAGTGCTGGGATTCAAGATATGTGTCACCAATGCCTGGACATGCAGTTTTAATGGTTTTCTTATGAAAGTGTTGCACTGTGGCCCTTTGGAATGGAAGAAAATGGGAAACCTCAAAATTTGAGATGTAGGACGGCCCGGGCATTGGTGGCACACACCTTTAATCCCAGCACTCGGGAGGCCGAGGCAGGAGGATCTCTGTGAGTTTGAAGGCAGCCTGGTCTCCAGAGAGAGTGCAAGGATAGTCTCCAAAGTTACAAGAGAAACCCTGTCTCGAAAAAGCAAAAAAAAAAAAAATGAGGTGCAGAAACAAAAACTTCACAATTTAAAGGGGTGAACAGATACCCTTGACATACCTCAAACCATAGGGTTTCTTATTTCAGGTCTTCCTATCCTCAATCCTGGATTTTTCACCCTGATGAATCATGTATTGTTGTAGTGACATATTCTCATCTTTCTTGTCTCTAGAGTAAATTGTGTAGGATTATGATGAAGTATTGTGTGTGTGGAAATGATGGAACTCTGGTTGTTTGACTGTATTGGGTCTCCATAATATCATAGGCAGTATCACTATTGGGAGGCAAGGCCTTGTTAGAGAAGACTGCATGACACACACCTTTAACCCAGACCTTGAGGCTGGAGGGAACAAACTTAATCTGGCATGAAGTGTTTGGCATGAAGACTTTCATTGTGGGGATGAATTTTGAGGTTTCATATACTGAGGAATCAGTTTATTTCCAATTGCCTGTAAGATTTAGCCATGTTTTTGAGTTTCTAAAAAGCAAGTTCAAGCACTATGGATAAATCCTGGTCCCACTGTCAGGGGCCACAGATGTGCCAGACTTGCTTCACTCACTTGGGAAAACTTACCTTCTCTGAAGAGTGGATGGGGACTTGGCAGTGGGTGTATATGAGGGGAACAGCTGGAGGGGATGAAATGGTTACAGGGATTGGTATGTAAAATGAGAAAAGATGGGTTTAACATAAAAGGAATTATTGGGAGAACAACAAGAAAAAGATGTAGCAGTCTCAGCTCCAGCACCACCTCTGTCTTTATGTTTCCATAAACCCTTCCATTATAGACAGAATTTGTAAACTGTAAGTGAGCCACCACAGTGAAATGTATCCTTTATAAGAGTTGTCATGGTTATGATTATTGCTTAACACTGCGACAGTAAACCCTAACTGAAAAAGGAACCATTATTGACAAGGCTATTACTTGCCTTTTGATTTATTTATGTATATCCTTTTAATTTTTAGCGCTAACACATCCACACATTGCTTTTACAGATCTTCATAGCATAAGACAGATACTTCAATACTATAGTTCAATTCTCCTGACGATTCCCAGTAGAATGGCTTCATTGCAGAGAGAATCACTTGAGACCAGGTCACCAGAAAATGTCTGTGGATTAGAGAAAACGGAGTTCATCCCAACATGGGCTTCACCTGTGCAGTTCAGAGAAGACAACTCTAATTCCCCTGTTTCTGAGGTGAACATTCCCCCAATTGGCAATGGCTCCTGTGCAAAGCAGGAGTTACAATATCTTTGGGAAATGTTCACCTCCTGGTTGCAGCCAGAAAAACAAACCAAGGAACAGATGATTTCTCAATTGGTCATGGAACAATTTTTTAAAACTGGGCACTGCAAGGACAAGATTGCCATGAAAGAGAAGTGGGAGTCTAGTGGAAGAAACATGGTGAAATTCATGGAGACTTTGACAGATGAGTGTGTGGAGCCTCCTAAAATGGTGAGTACCCGGAGTGAGAGTTGATTAAGTCAGGAGTCAAGACAATCATTTGCATGTTGGGAAAACTAGGAAGTTGTAGATATTTTGTGGGTTAGGCTATATGACGACACCAACTATTTAAAATGGAGTTTTTCTACTACTCTACATTCATGGGAATGAAACTGAAACATGCCCATGGATTGTATAATTTTAATAATTATATTTAATTAATTTACATGGTGGCAGAAAGACTGGGAGAAACACTTGACAAAATCCCTTGGGGGTTTACAAGAGATACACTGGGATTTTAAGATGGCTGGTTTAGGGAGGTACTTACATTTGAATCATGGGAACTGACTTGGAATCTCAGCACACATTCAAAATTATGGCTGTGAGTACAATCCTGTGATCCCAGAACCTGAAAGGCAGAACCTAGCGATCTTAGTGAGCTAATAGTTTTCTAAAATGTCTACTACATTCTATTAAGATCCCCTGTTTATGAAAAAGAATTGGCATGACAGTAGAGCATGATTTATGATGATGAAATAGTTCTGAATTACATAATGAACATAGACATACCAACAAGTAATGACTTTATGAGTTATGTTGCTGCAACACAGGGTATTTTTTTTACCTAAAAGTCTATATTTAGATGTAATTTCATCAAATATTCTTTCAATGTCGAGGTTTTTATAATCATCAACCATTGCCAGAATTTTCCAACCACTGAAATTCTTGAAACTTCCCATACAAACATTTTTTATTAGAAAGAAAATTATTTTACATGTCAATCTCACTTCACTGTCACTCCCCCTCCTCTTTTGCTCCCCCCAATATCACCCTATGTATCCCATACCCTTTCTGCTCCCCAGGGAGGGTGAGGCCATCCATAGGGGTCTTCAAAGTCTGTCATACTCTTTGGGATAGGGCCTAGGCCAATCCCCTTGAGTTTAAGCTCAGGGAGTATCCCTCCATGAGGGATTGACTCCCAAAGTCCATTCCTATGCTAGGTATAAATGCTGATCTACTACAAGAGGCCCCATAGATTTCCAAGGTCTCCTCACTGACACTCACATTCAGGGGGTCTGGATCAGTCCCATGCTGGTTTCCCAGCTATCAGTCTGGAGACCAAGAGCTCACCCTTGTTCAGAACATCTGTTTCTGTGGGTTTCACCAGCCCCGTATGGGCACATTTACTCATCACACTTCCTTCGATGCAACTGGATTCCAGTTCAGTTCAGTATTTATCTGTGGGTGTCTGGTTATACTTCTGCCAGCTTCTGGATGAACGCCACAGAATTGCATATAAGTTAGTCACCAATCTCATTATCAGGAGTGAGCATTTAAGGTAGCCTCTCCTCTGTTGCTTAGATTGTTAGTGGGTGTCACCTTTGTAGCTGTCCAGACATTTCCCTAGTGCCTGATTTCTCTTTAAACCTATAATGTCTCTCTCTGCTATATTATATCTTATGTTCTTCCCCCAACTCAACCTCAGGGCCCATCATGTCTTCCTCACTACTCTTCTTCTCCCTTTCTCATTCTCTTAGTTCCCTCTTTGCTCCCGCATGCTCCAAATTTTCTCAGAAGATTTTGTCCCTTTTCCCTTCTGCAAGAGGCAATGTATGTCTCTCTTAGGGTCCTCCTTGTCTACCAGCCTCTCTGGAAGCATGATCTGCAGACTGGAAATCCTTTATTCTATGTCTAAAATCCAAATATGAGTGAGGACATACCTTACCTGTGTTTTAGGACTGTGTTACCTTGCTCAGAATGGTTTTTTCTAGTTCCATCCATTTGGCTGCAAATTTCAAGATTCCATTGTTTTTCTGCTGAGTAGTACTCCATTGTGTAAATGCACCACCTTTTCTTTATCCATTCTTCAGTTTAGCGGCATCTAGGCTGCTTCCAATTTCTGGCTATTACAAATAATGCTGCTAGGAACATCGTTGAACAGATGTCCTTGTTGTATGAATGTGATTCATATAGGTTTATGCCTACGAGTGGAATTGGCAGGTTATGTGGTAGACTGATTGCCATTTTCCTGAGGAATCGCCATACTGATTTCCAAAGTGGCTGTACATGTTGGTACTCCCAACACCTGCAGATGAGTGTTCCCCTTTCTCCACATCCTATCCAGCATAAACTGTCATTGGTGTTTTTTATTTCAGCCATTCTGACAGGAGTAAGATGATATCTCAGAGTCGTTTTCATTTGCATTTCCCAGATGGCTAAGGATGTCACATGCTTTCTTATCTTTCTTTCAGCCATTTTATATCCCTCTATTGAGAATTGTCTATTTGGTTCTGTACCATTATTTTATTGAGTTTTTTTGCATCAATGTTCATGAGAGATATTGGTCTGTAGTTCTGTTTTTCAGATGTGTCTTTGCTTAGATTGGGTACCAAGTTAATTGTAACCACATAAAAAGAGTTTGGAAATGAACTATCTGCCTCTATTATGTGGAACAATTTGAGCAGTATTGGTATTAGCTCTTCTTTGAATTTCTGGTAGAATTCTGCACTGAAGCCATCTGGCCCTGGGCTCATTTTGGTTGTGAGACTTCTGATAACTGCTTCTATTTCATTAGAATTTATATGTCGCTTTACATTGTTTATCTGTTCTTAATTCAATTTTTGTAAGTGATATCTTCCCAGAAAAATCTCCATGTTTTAAATTTCCAATTTTGTGGAGTACAGATTTGCAAAGTATGACCTGAAGATTCTCTGCATTTCTTCAGTGTCCATTTTTATGTCCCCCTTTTCATTTCTGATTTTGTTAATTTTAATGTTCCCTTTCTGACTTTGGGTTAGTTTGGATAGAGGCTTGTCTATCTTGTTGATTTTCTCCAAGTACCAACTCTTTGTTACATTAATTCTTTGAATTGTTTTCTTTGTTTTGACTTTATTGATATCTGCCCTCAGTTTGCTTATTTCCTGTGGTCTACTTTTCCAGGATGAATTTACTTCCATTTTCTCTAGAGATTTCAGGTTTGATGTCCACTCTCTGTATGACTATTCTCTATTTTCTTCATGTGAGCACTTAGAACTATGAACTTTCCTCTTAGGACTGCTTTCAAAGTGTACCATACAATTGTGTATGTGGTATCTTCATTTTCATTGAATTCTAGGAATTGTTTAATTTCTTTCTTTATTTCTTCCTTGACTCAGGAATGGTGCAATTGCATGTTGTTCAATTTCCATGAGTTAGCAGGTTTTCTCCAATTTGTTTTGTTTTTGAATTTAAACATTCAAGCATGGTGGTCTGATAAGAAACAGGGGATTTTTCCATTTTTTTGTACCTATTGATGTTTGCTATGTTTCCAATGCAAACCAGTTTAAATGTCATTGTAAAAACCACTTCTCATTGTTTTATTTTAATTTGCTTATTTCTAGATTGGTTTGCTTGATTGTTGGTTGTTTTTAATTGGCTTCTTTTCATTTGAGATAGGTTTTGATTATGATGGACTGGTTTGGATGGGACTCACAGGAATTATACTCCTCTGCCATCCTTTTTAATATAAAATGCATTTTTCATTTTACATAGCATCTCCAGTTCCTCCCACTTCATTCTCTCCCACTGGCCCTCCTTCCTACTGCCCTCCACTCCTCCATGTTGATAAGGCCTTCCTTTGGCAATCAACAAAGTCTGGCATACTAAATAGAGACAAGGACAATGTGCTCTCCTCTGCATCAATGCTGAGCAAGGTATCCCAAATAGGGAGTTGACTCCAAATGCCAGCTTATGTACTGGGATGTGTATTACTCCCTCTAAAACTGCTCTCTCAAATAGATCAAGCCACATAAGTGTCACGCACCGTTTTGTTCATTCTCAAGCAGGTTCACCAATAGAGAGACCATTGTCCCTGAGCACTTGTTAGTTCACATCAGCTGTCTCGATGGATTTCAACATTATGCTATTGACCCACCTTGTTCAAAATGTCCCACCATAGTTCAGCCCAATTCCTGGCAGTAGATCACTGCATTTGCTTCCATCAGTTACTGGATGTACATTCTATGATGCCAATTAGGGCCTAGATGTCAGGGCTGTTCCCTTCCTTAAATTTCAAGTGCTGTCTTAAAATTATCCACCACTTCACCCTGCTGTTTATTTGAGGTATTTGATCGATACACTAATTGTAATTTCACAGTTTTTATTGCACATTTGTCCTTCCCAACCATGGTGATTTATCATTAAGACACCATGTTTTTTATACTTGCCATACATTGGGTGAGATGGGGACAATCCTTGCAACCAGAAGAATTTACTAACAAGTAAGATCCCATTTTTCAGATTGGACCAAACTAATCTTTCATCATTCAATGCACTAATCATTTGTAGGAAATGTTATGGCTGGACACCAGAGAAATCTAATCTTAACTTTCCTTGAGATAAAAGGTCTCAACCATTGAAAATACACTGAGAATAGTTAGAGAACAGTAACTGCATGTAAGGATAACACCATAAGAGCGGAGAGACATAGAAAAATGAGCTAACACAAATTCCAGTGATCCCATGCCATCATTGGGAGGGCTACTTTTCTCTACTCTCCAGATTCAATGATTATGTTCATCTGGCTTTGTGTACACTTTCATGTCTCCATGCAAGGAGAGGAAGGACTATTTCCTGGGCACATGTCATTGAACGAGGTAATCAATCTTCTAAAAGAATTGAAATCCTCAACAACATCAACACAGGAGAATAAAAGGACAACATTGCAGATCCCACTAAACAAGTTATTGCCAACAGGTGAGTGTTAAGAAGTGGCACAGAGGAGGGAAGTTGGGTGGGAACCACTTATTGGGCACTCTTTCATAGAATGTCTTATTTCAACAGAACATGAAGACAGAGGAGACGGCTACAACAATCCGCTGAACCTTAGTAAAGTGACTTCCATTGATAGGAGTCTTGGAAATGAGATGGACTCACTTTTAATTATTGAGAAAGATTATTGTCCTGAGACTGAGGAGACAGGTGATTCTGATGGGGTCTCTCAGGATTTTAGATGTTCCAGGAACCATAAAGTTTCTCTGAGTGGATCTTCTTCTTCAAGTGTCCCCAAAGATAAGGACCAGCCAGAGGTTGTGGTTCCTGTGGAGTAAGCACAACCAGGGATTACCACCAGGGCAGAGAACGCTGAAGACTCTCAGAATTGTGAGACAGACCACACATGTGAGAGCCACCAAGAGAGAAGCAGCCGAATGCCAAAATCACACCAATGTGTGGAATGTCTTAGAACTTTCAGATATCCCTCTCCGCTTTTAGCCCACAAGAAGAGACACAAGAAGGAGAGGTCCTTTTTTTTGTAAAAGGTGTCATAAGAGCATCTTCAATCAGTCAGACCTTAAAGTCCATTCAGTGATACACCAGGGATTGAAACCTTTCACCTGTAATACATGTGGAAGATTGTTTAGCCATAAAACCAATCTGTTAGCTCATGAAAGGATTCATACTGGAAAGAAGCCCTACACCTGCTCCAAATGTAACCGTAGCTTCCGCCAGTCATCCACATACCACCGGCATATGAGGCTTTGCCACAAATCAGACTAAACTATGTACCTTCCTCAGCAGAGATTTGCTGTGCTGCAGAATTGAGGTGCTATCTGCACATGAAGAATCATATGGCCTCTAAACAACAAGAATCCATTGAAAATGTGTCTTGTAACCCCTTGATCTCTCCACCTATTGTCATATTTATTGTCATTTGCCAGCATAGAAGATGAGACATTTGTCAGTTCTCTAACATATTTCTAGCACAAAAAGTATCCTCTAATTTTTCCTGGCATATACTAACTAAATAAAATAGAACTGAAATACAAATGCCTCTCTTGTATATTGTGCATTCACTCTCTCTTTGTGTGTGTGTGTGGTGTGTGTAATTACCTGAATGTTGTGTATTTTGCCTTAGATTAATATCATGAGGGAAAACACAGGATTTAGTATCAAGTTCTTGAGTTTTACATTCAAAAATTGTCATTATACACCAATCTGTCTGACCCCACAGATACCAAACATACTTTGGTCTCCATTTCTTTCTGTACAGGTGTCTAAGACACTGGTTTGACATTCCCTATGACTTCTATCATGCTGTGGTTTCAAACCTAATTATTAGTCTTGCATTTAAGGGCATTACCCTCTCAGCCATCCTCCCTCATCCAGGTGGTGCTTACAGCTAAAAGAACACCAATGTGCCACATATGATTAGACAGATTTCTGCCATAGTATAAAATCTTCAGTTGACCAAAATCATTCAGGGGAGCCACCCCATCAGTTCCATTACTGCCCCACTGCAAACTTCATAGCTCTGATCAAATGACACCTATAACACAGAGAGTAGTGGCAGCTGTGTGAATATTGGCCTCACTTTATAAACAGACTATGCCAATGGAAAATATTTTCCATGAATAAACTCCATAAAATATAAAGAAAGAAGAACGTAATAATGGCTATTTATCATTTAACATTTTTAATTTAAATTTGAAAGAAGATTCTTTTACATGTCAATCCCAGTTTCCTCTCCCTCTGCTCCTCCCCTGCTCCCAACCCACCCCATATCCCATCCTTTTCCTCATCCCCAAGTACATTGTGGCTTTCCATGGGGGATTTTCAATGTCTGTCAAGTCATTTGGGGCAAGTTCGTGACCCTCCCTCCTGTGTCTAGGCTGAGAGAGTATCCCTCTATGTGGTTTGGGATCCCAAATTCCATTCATGAATTAGGGATAAATATTGATCCACTACTGGTGCCCCCCTAGATTAATCAGATTTTCAAACTGACTTCCTCATTCAGGGCATCTTTAACAGACCTATGCTGTTTATCCACCTATCAGTCTGGGGTAAATGAGTATCCACTTGTTCAGGTCAGCTTTTTCTGTGGGTTCCTCCAGCCTGGTCTTAACCCATTTGCTAATCACTCCTCCCTCTCTGCAACTGTATTCCAGATTTCATTTCATTGTTTAGCTGTGGGTGTCTGCTTCTGCTTACATCAGCTACTGGATGAAATCTCTTGGAAGGCATATAATGTAGTCATCAATCTCATTATAGGAGAAGGGCTTTTAAGGTAGCCTCACAGCTTTCACTTATATTGTTATGTGGGGTTAACCTTGTACATCTCTAGACAATTCCCTAGTGTCTGATTACTCTTTGAACTTGTCATGACTCCATATAGTATGGCATCTCTTTTCTTACTCTTCTCTATTCTTCACCTGACTTGATCATCTTGTTCTTTCCTGTTCTCCTCTCTCCTCCAATTCTCCCCTTCTGTTTCTGCTAATTACCTCTCGACTTCTCCCATGCTCGCTGTTAGATCAGGAGCTTGTGTCCCTTTCCCCTTCTTCAGGGAACATGTATGTCTCACTTAGCGACCTCCTTGTTTCTTAGCTTCTCTGGAAGTGTGGATTGTAGACTGCTACTCATTTGCTCTAGTTCTAAACTCAATATATGAGTGAGTACATACCATATTTGTCTTTTTGTGATTGTGTTATCTCACTCAGGATAATAGCTATTTTATGAAACAGGATTCTGTGCTTTGACTTTCTGACTTATTGGGAACTGTGTATGTGTTTTCTATTTCCCTGTAGAGGCTGAGCTGTGACCAATTATAATGAAGAATTGTTGTGGATGAATCAGGATATCACCTGATGTACCTGTTGCTTGGTGTAGCCTTATAGTAAGACACGATGAGGCTTCAATTTATTAAAAGATCAGAATTCCCTCAACTAAAATGGATACCAACAGAAGTTGTACATTTTCACATTGAAGATTCTTTAAGTTGGTAAACCTTGTGACTTATCACTTACTCATCATTTATCTTTCTAAAACCTTTTTATTTGATGTGTTGTCCAGTCTTCTTTTTTCTCATGATTTTATAATTTGGGGGATTTAGACTCTTAAGATTTCATCATTAGAAATTCCAAGATTGTGTGTGTAGGTTTTTTTTTTTATCTTTGGAGATTCTACCCTTCATGCAGATTATAGAATTCTGGATTAGAACCACAATATACCTTAGGTTTACAAATAAGTTCATATACTAAGACTGTGCATTAAGACCTCTACATGTGATTGTGAGAGGACAGAATAGAGTTGATAACAATGAGATATCCTGATGTTATCTTGCACTCCTTCAATTGCTGCACGTGAGAGGTATGTGCAGCATGATAAGAAGTCCAGGCATTATATTCTATTCAGGGTGTTCAAGGCTACTTGCCTACATGAGAACTTTTCTATAGGTAACAAAACTAATCAAAAACACAAAAGTAAAATCAAAGATTTAGTTTATAATGCCCATTGTGACATGGGTGTATGATCCAATATTAAAATGCAATGGTTCTCAAACTGATGGTCTCAACCTCTTGAGGCGGAAAAATCAAGTGACCATGACACAGGTGTCCTAGATCAGATTTGCTGCATATAAAGCATGTATATTACAATACATAAAAGTATCACAATTATAGTTATGATGATTTATTAAAATTATTTTATTTTTGGGTGTCACTACAACATGTGGAAATTTTTAATGTGTTCCAGCCTTAGTAAGGTAGAAAATCACTGTTCTAGGAGTTTATTCAGAATAATCCAAATTGCAATGCTAGTGAAGCACAGGTGCTAATCCTGTGGAAACATACCAACCATAATGTATGTCAAGACATACAGGTGGAGACGATATTCCTATGTCAGAAAGAGCTTTTCAGGACTGAAAAAATGAACACATTTTAAGCTGGTCATATTTTTCTTCCACAAATGCCTGTAATCATGAGATTATGTAAATGGAAATATGTAAAATCTTTGAGGGCAGTTTATTGAAGAACTGGTATTTAACTTATAGTTTCTCAGGTAAACCATGGAGATTCCACAAGCAGAGACTCAAAAGGAAGGCTTGGATGTTCATTCTATAAGAAAATGTTAATTTTCAGGACATGAAGTATCAAATATGTATTCAACTTCCATCAAATGTCACAGAGCGAGGTGATGTTTTTTGTTCCAACCTGTTGTTTATTACCTCACATATGTAGACTCTACAATTATTCAGGTGACATCACTGGTCTGAAGATGTTGTAGATATATGGATGAAAAGGGATCATCTTAAGTAAACAGTCAGCCCCACGAAGGCAAATATTGCATTTTCTTTCATGTGAAATAAAGGAACAAAAAGGAATGAGGGTAAAATGTGAACTACAGAGGAGAAGATAAAACAAGGGAACATTAGAGGTCGACATAGATGAGATAACCCAGGATGAAAAAGACAAAAGCACATAGTCCACATTTATGGAAGTATCACATACAATATTCTCCAATGCACTTTCAATATAAGCTTTAAAATAAAAGTAACTAAAACCTGTCCCTGCCACCCAGTGATCCATTCAGTTCCTTTTACTTTCAAGAGAGATCTGGCACTAGAGAGATTTCCAGAGATCTACAAGGATGACACCAACAGACCATCTAGGCAATGGTGTAGAAGCTACCCTAAATGCCCTTCCAGTATAATGAGACTGATGGCTGCCTTATATGGCATCCTAGAGCCCTCATCTAGTGGCTGATGGAAACAGAGACAGACATCCACAGCTGAATACTGAACTGAACTCTTGAACCATTTGCAGATTGGGAGGAATGAAGAGGAAAGAGGTCGGGACCAGGCTGGTGAATCCCACAGAAGCAGCTGACCTGAACAAGGGGGAGCTAATGAACACTAGACTGATGTCTGGGAGGGCAGCAAGTGACTGATCCAGACTCCTGAATGTGGAATTCAATGAGGAGGCCTTGGCACTCTATGGGGCCCCTGGTATTGGATCAGTATTTACCTATGGCATAAGAATGAACATTGGTAGGCTATCCTACATGGAGCGATGCTCTCTCAGTCTGGAAACATGGGGAGGACCTAGGCCCTGCTCAGTATGATATGACAGACTTTGGGGAAACCCCATGGAGTGTCTTACCATTCCTGGAGAGCAGAGGAGGGATGAAGGACTGGTGGGGGATGCAGTGCATGGGAGGATGACAGAGAAGGGATTCACATGTGAAGCAGGCTTGTTTCTAATTTGAACTAATATAAATAATCTCTTGGGAAAAAAATCGAATTATTTCCAGAGTCCCTCAAAGTAAATCCTTCAAATCTTCCCACGATAAAATGTTACTTTGTTTTGTTTTTTCAGGATAGAAATTCTTTGTTTAACAGTCATGACTGTTGTAGAAATCACTGTGTAGAGAATGCTGGCCTATAAAGCACTGAGATCCATCTTCCTTTCTCTGCTTTAATCCCAAATGCTGCAATTAAAAGAGTGTAACACACTCCCCCACTTAAAATGGTACATTGTCTTATTTCCTTCCATTTTCCATTTGTTTCTCCCTCCTTCTTCCTTGTTTTCAACGTACTTTTGGTAAAAAAGTACATTTCCACCCCAAGCCATGGAGCTATTTGTGATTGATGGCTGCTCGAAGAGGTCAAATAAATTTTATTCAGTATAGTGGACCATTGGCATTGGAATGAGACAGAGGGCAGGAAGCATCCACATGATGTCTGAAGTACAAAACAGAAAAAGAAGAGGCTGAAAGGGGATAATTTCTTTCGGCAACAGAGTGGCAAGTATTTTCTTTGGGGAAAACATGATGTCTGATAGACATTATGTGAAGACTATAATTTGGGAAGGAATTAAAACTTTGTGGCCAAAAACAACAAGGTGATTTTTTTCTCTCTTCTTTTCCCATTGTTTACTTTTTTTTTTTTTTTTTGGTTTTTCGGAACAGGGTTTCTCTGCGCAGGTTTGGAGCCTATCCTGGCACTTGCTCTGGAGACCTGGCTGACCTCGAACTCACAGAGATCCACCTGCCTCTGTCTCCCAAGTGCTAGGAGTAAAGGCATGTGCCACCAATGCCCGGCCATCATTGATGTTTTTATCAGTTTCACAAATACTATATTTCCATAGCAATACTTCTTAATATAAACATTGCTTTCATTTATTAAAATACATAATATAAACTATGAGAATGAATATCAGTGCAGATAAATTATTTAATATTTATATTAAAGTTTCAATCATTTTTGCATCTTTTGGCTAATCCATTTGCACAATTTGCAGTTCTTCACAACAGTGTGGAATATTTTATTCTCCCAGGAAAAGAGTAGCTTCAAATTTCAGCAGTCAAAATTCTTTCGGTTTTGGTTTTGGAAGATGAGACTTCAGAAACTTTATTCACTGATCTTTGTGTGTTGGGAATAAGTATATTTTGTTAGAAGACAACCAAATTTGCGGAAGGAAACTCAACACATGAATTTCAGTGGTCACAACTTATCCTAATAATTAGCATGTTTGGAGAAGATCACTTATTGTGGCACAAGCATTTCATGCTTAGGGCAAGTGTTTGTGAATTTGAGGTCTACATGGTCTCCATAGGAGTTCCAATCCACACTGTGAGACAAAATCTTGAAAAACAGAAGAGCAACAACAACCAAAATTACAAAACTGACAGCAAAATATTAAGGATTCCAGAGAACTGTAGGATGTCAACACTGAATAGTTTGAAATGATAGAAATGGAGTGCAAGTTCACTCTCATCCACCTAATGAATTTGTGAGCAGACTAGGCTACAAGGCACCCATTTGAAAAAGATAGCGATCACCCCCCCAAAAAAATGAAAAATGACAGGAAATAACTGCATTTTGAATACACATTTTAATAAGCCCCAAAGAGATAAATCTTTGTATCTTTTCACTCATACATCGTGTATTCCAGAAATATTGCATCTTTACTTTACCCTTAGAGATGAATTAGATAAAGCCTGTGTCTTCTTTGTGCTTCAGCACCCTCCTTGGTGCCCCTTGCTCTCTCTCTCATCCCATTGCCAAGGTTTTACCTAGTTCCTGGTAGCATTGGAATTCCAAACTCTCTGGATATCAGAAAACATTATCCAGTTTAGAATGAGTTATATGTCATAGGTCATACTGGATAGATGACTACCTTAATTTTTCCTTTTAGTGTGGTATGGTTTCCTTTCACAACAGTGACTGACTATGCTTGCTTTGTATGTGTTGTCCTTCTATGGCACTATGAATTGCATAGAGACGCAGAGCTGGGGCTGGCATAGGATTCTATCTGCAATTCAAGCAGAGGGGAAAATGTCTTTTCCCTGCCTAGATAGCCTGTTAGCTTATTTTCCCTCTATTTAGGCACCATTTATTAACATAAAACAGGCAGACCTTGATCTTCCTAGGCTACTAGGGTGTCTTGGCACTGAAGATCCTCCTGCTCTACTTAGGGATTAAAAGGAGACAGTCCTGGCTGGCACACCAGGTAAAGTAGGTGTGGTGTAATCTCATTTTCAAATCATTAGCATAAGAGATCAGAAATAAGGTATCAAATCTCCCTATGCCTCTTCAGTATTGAACTTTAAGTTCTAGCTAGAGCAAAAAAGGAGACCAATGGTAGTCAAATTTTACTCTTGGCAGATCATATGATAGTTTACATAAGTAACCTGAAAAAACTCTACAAGGGAACTCCTATATCTGATAAACAGCTTCAGCAATGTAGCAAGATACAAGATTAACTGAAACAAAATCAGAAGTCCTACTATATACAGAGGATAAACAGGCTGCGATCAAAATGAGAGTATCATCACCATTTACAATTGCCACACACAACATAAAATACCTTAGGGTATCACTAACCAAACATATTACACATTAGCTTATAGGTAGTATTGTTATCCAAACCAAGACATATACTATATGATTATTAAACAATTTTATATGCAAATAGAATGTTTGAATTAATAGATGACCACGCATACTCATATGTGGAAGTTAACAGAGTACAGCATATGTGGGGGCACACATAAACTTTAATTTTCAGCAATAATGTATTCCCCACATTCTAGTCACTGAAATGTCTGTTCTATAAATCATTTCATTTGTCTTTAGGGCACCAAGTGTTCAGTTTTCTTAGGTACAGAATTTCTTTCAATTGTGTAGGCAAGCCCATAGATCTTAGGACATTTTAACTCTAAGAAATCAAATCCTGCTACAAAGACTGCTTCCTCTGTTCCTTGTGTGCCTATGGTTAGAATGTTCTCAGATCAGTTTCTAATTGTGTTTCTTTCTAAGACAAGACTGTTAGCATTTGGACCTCCTGAAACTGAGAAGTTTCTCTAATGAAAAAGACACAGTCAACAAGACTAAGCAGTAGCCCACAGAATTGGAAAACATTTCACCAACTCCAAATCAGACAGAGGGCTGATCTCTAAAATATACAAAGCTACTAAAACACCAAATAAGTCACAGAAAGACAAACATGGTATGTATTCACTCATACATGGATATTGGACATAGAGCAAAACAGTCCACACCTCCAGAGTATCGAGAAAACAAGGAGGACTGTAAGAAAGTCATACAGTTTCCCCCAGTGAAGAGAAAATGGAAAAGAGCCCTTGAAAAAATTGAGAGCAGTGGAAGGGCAGGGAGTTCTGAAGGGAGGAGGAGTTAGGAGAAAGAGGAGGGGAGAAGAGAAGGAGTAGGAGAACATGAGGGATCAGGAAGACTGAGTGGGGAGACGAAGAGAGGAGAACAACAAAAGAGACACATCAATAGTGGGAGATGCTATAGGTTTAAAGAGAAATCTGGCAATAGGGAATTGTACAGAGATCCAAAAAGATGACCCCAACTAGGAACTTAAGCAGTAGTGGAAAGACTACTTTAAAAGCCTTTTGCATATATTGAGAATAATGACTACCTTTAAATACCATCTTAGAACCTTCATTCAGTAGCTGATGGTAGCAGAAACAGAGAACGATAGCCAAGCACTGAGCCAAACTCTTGGAATCCAGCTTAAGAGACAGAGGAGAGATGAACAAAGGGGGGAAACCACAGTGGGAATACCCACAGACACCTCTGACCTGAGAATGTCATAACTCATGAACCAACATAGGACCAAAACAGGACCCCCAGAAAATGGGTGTCACCTAGGAGCATAGGGAAGTCTATGTGGCCTCTGGCATTGGAACCAAGATGTATCCCTAATGCACCAGTGGATTCAGCAGCCCATTTCCCATCAAGGGATACTCTCTTAGCCTAGATACACATGAGAGGGCCTACGCCCTGTCCCAAATGACATCACATATTTTGATGATCCTACATGGAAGGCCTCACCCTATCTGGGGAGTGGATGGGGGATGGGATGGGGTGTCAGTGGGGAGGATGGGAGGGAGAGGGAACTGGGATTTAAATGTAAAATAATGAGGTTTTTAATCTAAAAACTATTTATAAAAAAGTCTATTATCAATCTAGTTCATACTAACATTACAATGAGTTAAGAAAACTTAACACTCTCTATTTGCATCTTACTTTTCTGCAACCTCATATCCATGGCAGGAATTAAATCTCTGCATATCTTCCAACCTAGAAACAAAAAAGTGAAGAAAAATTTAGATAACATGAAATATTCTATATGAAATTGAAATATGAATTAATACTATGCAATTCATTAAAAGTATCAAGATAATCCATATAGGATACATTTGAAACTCAGTGCATTATCAAACAATATGTTCATATAGTATATATTTGAACAAATGAACTAAAGGAGAACTGGCAAGAAAATATATTTATATTTAGATGGATTTGGCAAACAATCACATTTTCCACAAGAGAAACTTGGGTGGTTGGAATTGAAGCATCTTCATTAACAACCAAAAGTATTAAATTAGATGCAGGGATTTCATATTTAGGTTTTAGTACACATAGCATTTGGCAGTGAATCCAAATGATGAAATTTACTGTTCAAAATAATCTTGAGAAACAATACAATAGTGTAAAATAGTGGAAATAGATATTAGAATTTGTAAACAATAGGAATGCCTTATGGAGACAGTGGTGAGGCATCACTTCCCCATGGTACCATGGCTGTAGGAAGTATATTATATGCCCAGTGAGAGAAATACTTTCAGTTGTAGCTACCACTCAGATTCCACCCACTATTTCAAATACAGGTGTCAGTTATTGTTAATGATCAGACTCAATTTAAAATGCCTGGGCAAAGTGTAAATCAGCTGCTGAAGTCAATAATCAACATTAAAGAGATATTCACCATCTGCTGGAATAACAGGTTGCCCGAAGGCAGGAAAACGAAAAAGCGACTGTCACTCTTTAAAAGTGCATGGTTTTTGCATCTGTGTTGTGGAAAAAGTCATGAACTAAGGCCATTTTTAAGCTGCTTTCCAGTCTCTGAGTGTGGTAGCATGGAATGAAGCTGCTTTTGACTTACACACAGAAGAGTAGCAGGAATGTAACACTTTAAGATAAACTTCTTGAAAAGATCGATAAAGAAGGGGACTGACAGATGGCTTCCTCTCAGGTAAATGTATGCACAAGGATGTAACAGGTTGACAGTCCACTGAGAAAAGCTTCATTTAGACAGCTCAACAATCACTGTAGCTCCTCATTGTGTGAAATCTGCTGTTGTGTTTTATGATAGTTTTAAAAGAAATTCTGTATTATCACTCTCATTTCTATGCTATATCTTGTTTTCCACTCTTCCTTAACTCTTATTTTCTAGTATGACTTGTCTATATCAATGCATGCTCTGATTTATTTATAACATTTCTGATATTAGAGAAGGATATTGATACTCAATTCTGACTGAGGACAACTTCAGATGATATTTATCACTGAGAAAAGGGACAAACTTCATGAGGATTTTAGATGTTGGTCACTTTGATCCCTGTTTAAAAGTCACAACATCAATCATTTTAATATATAACATTGGAAAATTGCAGAATGATTACTGATAACACACCAAGTTCTTTAGCTAAATAATCTTTCCTTTGGGTCATATAAGGTCTCCCACCATCATCACAAGGGGAATCCATTTTCCTTTCAGAGTCTGGTGACTTTCAAGGATGTGGCCATCAATTTCTCCAAGGAGGAATGGGAATGCCTGCATACTTCTCAGAAGGATTTGTATAGAGATGTCATGTTGGAGAATTATGGCAACCTGGTTTCTGTAGGTGAGAATCAATCATTTTCTGATTGCAGCTTAGCATTAGGGATGTATAACAACTTGTATTAGTATTTGTTTTCTAAGAATCAGTCACAGTTCCCAATTATTCTTAGACATAGGTGAATGTAATCTTGACAACATTGTTATATCATTATAAATGGTCATTTGAATTTATTCTGTAGCAGTAATGTCTGAATGCAGTTTGACTCCAACGGTTTTATATTTGTAATAGTTAATGGAAGGGAAGTTGAAGGTATCAAAAAATTAAAATTGCTTTTGTAAATGTATACAAAACCTGTCAAGTATATACTCATTAGACTTAACTTATGAGACTTTCTTTATGTTCCTTTAAGTTCACTGAGTACTAGCATGTGTTACAACCCAACACATTTCCTTATTATGTAAAGAAATTACCACACATCTCTTCTAATCCATAGGCCTTTCTGAATCAAAACCAGAGCTAGTCACCTGTCTTGAAGAAAACAAGGAACCCTGGATGGTGAATATAGATGAAGCAGAAGACCTGGAACAGGGTAAGTTGAAAGGAAACAATGGTTCATGTTTGGAACACAAAACAAGAAACAAACAACAACTGCAGTGGCATTAGCCCTGCTCCTTACTAGAAGTGGAGGCCCAGGATTTCTATTAGAATTGACTAGTAGGATCCAGCACACTAAAGATTTTACATGGTTTTCCTTCATTTATCATAATGGTGATTAGATAAAATTTATTATGCTTATAGCAATTTTGCACTGTATGTGTAGTTTTCTTTTGTGGTCCAACATATGCCTGATTATTCTGATGCATGTCAGTGATAAATGGATTACTTTTTCTAGTGTTTTTCTATAGTTTTGGACCTTTTTACAAGATATCTGGTTAAGGTTATTTTTCTAATTTTTACCTTCTTGTGTACCATCTCTCTTTTCTTCTAATGCAATGCCATGATTCCCCAACATATTGTATTCTATCAAAAAATATCAGAAAATTCATAAAAATAGAAGAATTTAAAAAGCTGAAAATGGGTGTTGCTACTACTGGAAGCTAGGCATCATATTTATGTCCTTGTCAA
>NC_048602.1:14183657-14193788 GCF_003668045.3 Cricetulus griseus | reverse complement strand
CAGGCTGGTGGATCTCTGATTTGACTCCAGTCTGAGCCACAGAGACCCAAAGTCTCTCAAAACAACACTGATTAGGAAAGGAAACAAAAGGAATGATTGAAGTAGTACTGTAGCCTTACAAACCCAGAAGTAACAAGCAGAAGCACAGGATTTGAGTGTAAGGTCATCCACAATTAGCAATTTTGGGAAAAGACTTAGCTACAGTAAGACATGTTGCAACAACAAAAACAAAGATAAAAACAAATAAGCAAAGTGAAATAAAAGTAAAGAAGGACAAAGAAGAGAAAATCAAAACACCCTTTACTTTTGGCCACACAGCTTTAATTCCTACCCAAATCACGGTCTTCATATTATGTCTATAAAACTCATGTTTTCACAAAAGAAAATACACGCTGCATTCTCTGCCAACAGAGACAGCCTGCTTCAGCCTCTGCCTTTTATATTTTATACATGAGACACCTCCTGGGTGCCTCCTCTCCTTTGTCTTATTCTAGTGTCAATGGATTACAACATTGAAGATAACTGATTTGTCCTCTCTTAGCAGATATCAATCATAAGTAGCTCCTTGATCAAAGGTGGAAATTTACCAATTTTGATCAAAAGTACATTGAAGATGCAAGGAAGAAGGAAACAATGAACACGCAGAAGAAGGAAAGAGTGAGGAAATGAAGAAAAGATAATATTTTACTGCTGTAGGTTATTAATGATTACATTTGGGATCTTATAGAACTAATTAGATTTTCACAGGAAGGAATAAATTCCATTCTCTCACCAGTCATAAAGACTCTGCAGTTCTTCGTAAAATTATATTCAAGTCTCATTTCTAATCATAGAAATAAAGTCAACTCACCCTACCAATCTAAGGTTCAGGTTTATAATTGTCCACATCATTTTTTTCTCTGATTTTACCTCTTCTTCAGCCAGTTAATACCTCTAGCTCAAGCTCATGCTGGAAGGGATAACTCCTCTATGGAAGGTGATTTTTGAGGACAGGTCTGTCATTCCTCTATCACTGAGAGCCACAGAATGGAGCCACCTGGCCAAACCCACAGATGTGGGATTCCTGAATCTGTTTCTCACTCACTGTACAAGGAGGGTATTGACAATCATTATAGGCACAGGAATTGTCTTCCTCTTTCAATTTGGATATACTACAGGGTGACATCCAGGACAGGGTTTTTGGAAGAAGCTAGATATGAAGTCAGTATAAATTATGTTTCCTTTGTTTGCTGGATGTCTCTTCAGCATTGCGTCACCAGCCCTATACTTCCAAAGCAGGTTGTCCAGGCTACTGTCCAAAGTCCCTGCATTGAGATGTACCACATGAAACTGGGAGCCCCCAGTAGGCATGGCTACAGCTTCCCACACCACCAGCCAGCATGGACGCCAACAAGGCGTCTGATAAGATAAGTCTTATAAAATAAATAGGTTTATGATAATTAAGAATGAACTAACAGATGAGGAATCCTAGTCATTGGCCAAGCAGCGTTGAACCTAATACAAGTTTCTGTGTATTCATTTGGGCCCTAACTCGGGCAGGTGGCTTGCATAAAGCTCACACATGGTGGTGGGGCTCGGCGGCGGCTTTTGGTGGAAAGATTTTTTGTAACAGAATGGTGTCAGTGAGCAGGATGACCCCAAGCCCCAAGGATTCCAGAGAAAGAGGGAAACCTGCAGCCCACCCCAGCCTGCCTTATTGGGCTGCTGATAGGCTTCCATATGCTTGCTCCATCCTGGCACTCTTGGGCAATGCACTCGACACTTCTGAGATGATAAAGACAGATCCAGATAAAGAAAACCCTCTAAAGGTTTACACTACATTTAAAAATATATGTAGGCTTGTGAGAAAAAAAGTAACAGGAGGAAATAGAGCAACCAGTTGTGGTGGCGAACACTGGTAGGATTTGCTGAAGGAAGCAGAGGGAGGTAGATTTCCACAGAGAAACCCTGTCTCAGAAAAGAAGAAACAAAAGGTAGTAAAAGTAGAATAGTAAAAAAGCCACCTAGAGATGAAAAATACACAGAGAATCTGGATGCTAAATGCCATACAGTTGTCTTTAAATTGTTTGATTGCTGAGCAAAGAATTACTTCTATAAATTACAGAAAGACATTAAGGGAATTTAAATTTCTTTTTAAAACCGTTTCTTTAACTGTTTATGTTTTTTTAAATGTCTTTTTATTAATGTTTGTACTTAAAGAGCTTCAATTTAGAATCATTTGTAAGAAAAGCCTGACAATGCAAAGTTCTTGTTTTATAAAAGATGCTAACCTACTATAAGATATTACTGTTTATGTTTTCAGAAGTTAAGTTTAGGGCGTTGGTGGCACATGCCAATAATTCCACCACTCTGAGACAGAGGTGGGTGGATCTCTGTGAGTTCAAGACCAGTCTGGTCAGCAGAGCAAATTCCAGGACAGGCTCCAAAGCCACAGAAAAATCCTGTCTCAGAAAGAAGTTAAGTTTAAACAAGCAGCTAAAATGTGTACATGTAGCTACTGCTTAAGGAATATAAGGTAACTCTATGCAGTTTTAAATTCAGCTGTGCTAAGTTTCAAATATTTTATTAAGTTGAAACCAGTTACAATCAGGCTAAAAATTAATTAGAGAAATAAGACCATACCTAGCCACCTGTGTGCTTAGGGCAAGTAACTAAAACAGGCAGACAGACCTCTCTGCAGCCCCTTCAAGTGGTCTTTTCTAGCCATCTGCCATGGCAGGTGGGTGAAAGACCCAAGTTAATATGGGGTTAGTTCGTTAAACAACAATAAAGCCTCATGTGGTTTGCGGCAAAAGAAAGAAAGAAAGAAAGAAAGAAAGAAAGAAAGAAAGAAAGAAAGAAAGAAAAAGAAAGAAAGAAAGAAAAACTGCTATGGCTGCCACCATGCAGAGGCATGGTGGCCATCCTGTTGCCACATTGTCCAATTTCTTAGAGAGGTAGGCTATTGGGCTTCTCCAAGGACCTAGCCCCTGTGTCAGGACTCCTTTGGCAATGCCCCTGTGCTCATCAACAAATAGGTCACATGGTTTGGTCACATCTGGGAGTCCCAGCCCTGGGACAGGTAACAGGGCTTTCTTGATTTGGTCAAATGCTTTTTGTTATTCTTACCCCCATCTGAATTCAGCCCCTTGTCTGGTTAGAGGATACAGAGGGGCAGCCATTTGGGAAGATGGTAATGACTGATGGAGATGGCAATGATGATTTTAGTGATGATGTAGACCATAATAAAGATCAGGGTGGTGATGATGATTATTGTGATGATGTTAATGAGGATGGTTGTGATGGTTATTGAGATAATTAAGATGTTGATGATGATTATGATGGGGATTATGATGATGATGGTGGTGATGATGGTTATTGTGTTGATGGTGATGATGATGATGGTGGTGGTGGTGGTGATGATAATAAATGGAGACACCGGAGCTCTGCTAGGGTCACCTGAATTATACTACTAGTCTGAATGACAATGTCTTGGATAGAGGGACCATATGCTGTATGACAAGATCCTCCAAGGACCTAACTATTAATGTATTTGTTCCCTGTACCTGCCTGGAATCCCCAAAGGTGGGTGTTTACTCCAGGCACGGCCCCTCCATGCTTGATGAGCCTCTGGACAGGATAGTCAATTCTGGGTCTACCCAGTACCCCTATCATGAAACTACATCAAGAGGCCATGTGAGCCTGGCAGTTTCTGGGGCTGATGGAAGAAGAGGTGCTGCCAAGAACTTGACCCTGAGGGCCGTAAAGTCAGGATCATGTCCTTGTAAATACAGTCTGTCTGTGGCTGCAGGGAAGACAGCTATTACCTGTATCCATCAAGGAGTTTTGTTTTACTTCAACAACCAGTGTGCCAGCAGGGCTAGAGAAGCAAGGGCTGGACCAGCCAGATCCCCCAGGCAGCTGCACCCTAACCTTTGAGACCAAGAGTTTTTCTTGTTCTCACCACTCCTATTGTATTTGCCTTAAACATGGAGAGAATCTAGTATTTGCACTTAGCAAAATATTTCAAAGTTAAAATCATGATCTCATTTTGTACTAAAGAAAAAAGTGTAGTAGACGATTAAGTGTTTTTCTTTTAACTTTTGGTAGTAAAAATATAGAAGCAAAGTCTGTTGAAATTACTGTGTAAAAAGATTGAATCACACGGGGGGGGGGTGCCTAGGCCCTATGCTAAAGGATACAATAGACTCTGATGACACCCTGTGGAAGGCCTCACAATCCAGGGGGAGCAGAAAGGATATGTGATAGATAGGGTTTTATTTGGGGGGAGGAGGATGGGAGGGAAAAGGGAACTGGGATTGTCATGTAAAACAATCTTGTTTCTAATTCAAATTAAAAAATCTGAAAAAAAAGACTTAGCCCAAATAATATTTCTTCATTAAAGAGCCTTTGGAGTATTGTCTTCATCCTGTTCTGGAAAAAAAAAAAAAAGATTGAATCACATGTAACTTGAATTTCACTTCTGTGTTTTTGAATCATAAATACAGATTATTTAGTCTAACATTTCAGAAAATTCCTGGTCATGCTTACCTGGTTGACTTCAAAGTCACTCTGTAACCAGACTGTCCTTAATTTTAAAGTGTTCTTAATATAGCTTTCCAAGTGGCTGGGGTTACAGGTCTGTGCCCCATGTTTTGCTATTATGTGCCCTCTGGTAATAAGACTGTATGACAGTTCTTCTCCTTTGAACATCTAGAAACTCAGAAGAAATTTTGTGAGTTGTTGCTGGATGATTATTTTCCCTTTTGAGACAGGGTCTCCTGTAGTCCAGGCAGGAATTGGAGCTACTATGTAGTTAGTGTAGGCTGACTTTTCCCTTCTGATCCTTCTTTCTCCACCCCAAGAGCAAACAGGCCTGCTGACCCAACTTGGAATGGAAAAGCAATAAATGGTCCTGACTTCCATAACCCTTTATCAAACTGTCATTTAATTATAAGACTACTAAATTAGACAACTTATCAAGCTCCAAATGATTCTACAGTTAGCACTAAGTGGCCCAGGACAATATTCTCGGTTTCTATTGTATACATAATCCTGTCACTCCATATTAATTTGCACACAGTGATTAAACATTGTGGGGTCCAGATTACACTCAACTTTAATGCTAGCACTCAGGAAGGTAAGGAATGTTTTGAGATAAAGGACTACCTAGGAGCAGTCAAAAGTTGGTGGAGCATTTGTGTTTAAGAAGATATTTAAGCTCCCTCTGACCTCTGTCCTCTCCTTGAGGTGATTCTGGGCCTTCCTGTGGACCCCAACTCCCCCTATCACTCACTCCCCACTTCTTCCTGGGCCTGCAGCACAAGTAGAGTCGCTACACTGAACCTCCTAGAATAGAAGGTAGGTGGTATCCTTAAACGAATTACTATGGGAGACTTCTTCCTGAACATAATACCAGTAGCACAGACATTGAGAATGACAATTAATAAATGGAACCTCCTGAAGCTCAGAAGCATCTGTAAAACAAAGGAAACAGTCAGCAAGACCAAATGACAGCCCACAGAATGGAAAAAGATATTCACCAAACCCACATCTGACAGAGGGCTGATTTCCAAAATATACAATGAACTCAAGAAGCTAGCCACCAAAACACTAAACAATGCAATTAAAAATTAGAGTGCAAATCTAAATAGAGAATTCTCAACAAAGGAATCTAAAATGGCTGAAAGACGCTTAAGACAATGCTCAACATTCTTAGCCATCAGAGAAATGACACTCAAAACATCTCTTACTACTGTCAGAATGGCTAAAATCAAAAAGACCAATGATAGTCTATGCTGGAGAGGATGTAGAGAAAGAGGAACACTCGTCCATTTCTGGTGGGAGTGCCAACTCATACAACCACTTTGGAAATCATTATGGTAGTTTCTCAGGAAAATGGGAATCAGTCTACCTTAAGATCCAGCAATTCCTCTCTTGGGCATATACCCAAAGAATGTACATTCATAAATTAAGGACATATGTTCAACTATGTTCATAACAGTATTATTTGTAATAGCCAGAACCTGGAAGCAACCTAGATGCGCCGCAACTGAAGAATGGATAGAGAAAATGTGGTACATTTCCACAATGGAGTACTAGTCAGCAGAAAAAAAAATGGAATCTAGAAATTTGCAGCCAAATGGGTGGCAATAGAAGAAACCATCCTGAGTGAGGTAACCCAGTCCCAGAAAAACATGGTATGTACTCACTCATATATGGATTTTAGACACAGAGCTAAGGATTACCATCCTACAATCTACATCGCCAGAGGAGGTAGGAAACAAAGAGGACCCCAAGATAAGAACTCGTGGTCCCTCGAAGAAGTGTGTGGAGGGGGGACAAGAACTCCTGAGCAAATTGGGAGCATGGGACAGGAGGGGAGAGGAAGAAGGTGGGAAGTGGAGAAAGGCGAAACATGAGGGGGAAGGAGAAAAAGAGTACTGTGTAGGGGAGGAATAGAGAGGGCAAGAAAGGAGATGCCTTGATAGAGGGAGACATTTCAGGTTTGGAGTGATGTCTTGCAGAGGGGAAATGTTAGGGAATCCACAGGGATGACCCCCACTAAGAATATAGGCAGTGGTGGAGAGGCTGCCTTTGATGCCCTTCCCCTATAATGAGAATGATGACTGCGGAAGAGACAAGCTCCCCATTTTGGCAGCCATAACAGCCTAGCACATGATTGCCTGACCTTTCTTTGGTCACTAGGAGGTCAGATGCTGGCCTCGTGGCAAGGAACCAATCGGAAGTTAGCTAGTGTTGCTATGCTTTATGGCTCTGGGTGTGCTTTATGGACAAGTGCACAGCAATGATGCACAAAGCATCGTAATCACCCTGGGATGGCCTATGTGTCATAACAACCAGCCCACAGTGCAGAAAAAGCAGATATCTGGATATGTATTCAAACAGCAGGAACATATTTATAACTTTGAGTCCTAGGAAAAACTACAGATTTGGGCTATAAGCATGTACATTTTTCTTCTGTCCAGAGAGCCAGGTATGGATTGGACAGAGGTGCCTTTGGCCTGACAAAAAGCCCTTTAAGTTTGTAATTAGATGACACCCAAAATAAACCCAAAACCTTTAGCTTGTGCCTGAAGAGTAAGTAGATAGTCACCATTATATCAGCTAACATGCTGACTATAGTCTATAGTGGATCTGACTGTCTGATGCTGTCAATCTGACAACCATTAATATTTCAGAGATCTGAGAAGGGTAGATTTTATCTGAATCTAATAAAAATGACAGATGCCAGTTCATATACAGTTAGCTATACCCAAGTTTCTCCATTACTGCTGGAGGCTGATGTCTCAAAGAACAGCAATCTTCACCAGGCCTATAAGGTGAGAGGTTTTTTTTTTCTCACTGTAGAAGAGGGTCATGGAAAAGACTGACCTTGTTTTGTCTAGGCAAAGGGGGTGAAATCAATTTTCCAGAGTCCAGCAACTTTGTCCACAGTCTTGGCCAGGTCCTGGCGGGCAGCAGGTATCACATCTGAGCATCTCTTTCGCTCACTAGTCCAGGTGCAGGAACTGGGGTGCCTCATAATGTTCTTTGGAGACTTTGGGTCACTGTCAGGATCTGGTAGTCTGTCTGATATTATAAAATTTATAGATATCAATTTAAATGCCATATTCTGCAGGTCTCTGAAGCATTAGTTACTTGCACTAAGCACACAGGTGGCTAGGTGAGGTCTCATTTCTGTAATTAATTTTTAGCCTGACTGTAAATGGTTTTAACTTATTAAAATATTTGAAACTTAGCACAGCTGAATTTAAAACTGCATAGAGTTACCTTATATTCCTTAAGCAGTAGCTACATGTACACATTTTAGCTGCTTTCCTTAAACTTAACTTCTTTCTGAGACAGGATTTTTCTATGGCTTTGGAGTCTATCCTGGAATTTGCTCTGCTGACCAGACTGGCCTTGAACTCACAGAGATCCACCCACCTCTGCCTCTGAGTGGTGGGATTAAAGGCATGTGCCACCAACGCCCTAAATTTAAAGGTGTGTGCCACCAACGCCCTAAACTTAACTTCTGAAAACATAAAATGTAACATCTTATAGTAGATTAGCATCTTTTATAAAACAAGAACTTTACATTGTCAGGCTTTGCTTACAAATGATTCTAAGTTGAAACTCTTTAAGTTCAAACATTAATAAAATGACATTTAGAAAACATAAACATTTGCCAGGCAGAGAAAGGATTATCTAACATTTGGTCTACAAGTAGAGCACCAGGACAGTCAGGACTACTCAGAGAAAGTACTTTGTTAAATTATTGAAATAAAAGCTATCACTAGAGAGAACACTGATCATATTTTTATAACAGTATTTCTCTCTTGTCTCTCTGGGTTATGCCAAGAGCAGATGCATGACCAGTGCTTTCCCAGATAGCAAAGAAGCAGGATAAATGACAAGCTAACACAAAAGGTTTCCAGAGGGGAAGCAGAATAATTATCCAATTAGGACAGAATGAATCAGCTGAAGATCTTGTGAAAAGAACACTCATTTTTGTGGGCTTCAAATTTCACTTTGTGTGAGTCAGGGATCAGAAGTCCATAGAAATCAGACGTCATACAATGAGTAGGAGACCTACCTGGGCTACAGAAACACCATGTCCAACTCTACTCTCTGAAGGAATACAAAACTTTGATCAGAAATTTTGGGAGGAAACAAAAAGAATTGGAAGATCCCAGTTTTAGGGAAGTGACCAAGTTAGTATAGGTTTGCCACCAAATATGGAAACCTAAGTTTGGTTTTCAAGATACACATGATGGGCAGGGCGTTGGTGGCACACACCTTTAATCCCAGAACTCTCCAGGCAGAGACAGGCACCTCTCTGTGAGTTCGAGGCCAGCCTGGCCTCCAGAGTGAGTGCAAGGACAGACTCCAAAACTTATACAGAGAAAACCTGTCTTGAAAAAAAAAAAACAAAGCAAAAATGATACCCATGATTGAAGGGAAATACAACATCGACTTGTTGTCATATGACCTCCTTATATGGGTCCTGGAGTGAGTGTGTATCGAATACTTACACAACATCAAAATATGTAAACTCACACAGTGGAATTCTCTGTGAAGCCCAGGGAATCCGAAAAATTTCTGTAGACCAGGCTAGCCTCAAACTCAAAGAGATACAAATGACTCCCTAGTACTGGATCAACGGTGTGTGACACCACAGCCTGGAGGCTCATTTCTTGGTATCTTTATTGTAAGAATGCGTTTTGAATAAATATATATCTACTTTGTTTATATCACCTTGTATTGGGGATTTATCCAAGGATTTACTAAGAAGATGTGTTTTGAATAAATATGTATCTACTTTGTTTACATCACCTTGTATTGGGGATTTATCCAAGGATTTCCTAAGAAGAAGTACCTGTTCTCATTCAATAAACTTAGCAAACACTGCTTGGATAATTATGTAGTATCTTGACATTGTAGTTAATCTTAATCCTCTGTAGACCTCAAGACAATTTCCTAATCTTGGCCCAGTAAAGGGAGGTATTCTCTCTCACTGGTTTCCCAAACATTCAAAGGTCACATGCACCTTCCACAATGCTGCATGTGAAAGAGGACAAATGCCTTAGAAACAAACCTACATGTCGCAAGTGTGGACTGAAAGCAGGTCATTCTCTCGCAAAAATACAACAATAGCTATTTAATGGTCATTTATTCAGTGCAGGGCAAATCAGTGAAAAGATAAGTCACCATGAGTCCCACACTCTGTAGAGGACTTTCTAGACAACTCTGTGACCTGGGCACCTCCAATAACCTCATCAAAGATAGAGAGATTCTAGGTGACCCAAATTGGATCTGGGTGCTTATGCCCTCCTGGCTGAAAATAGTCAAAGCATGAAATTTCTAAGGCTGAGGAGGCCATTCCCTTACATGAAATGGTGACCAAGCTGCTTGTGGTAGAGCCATCCTTTCATCCCAGCACAGATGAGGCAGAAGCAGGTAGATCTTTGGGAGGTTGAAATAATGGAGTCAATATAATGACATACAGGACAGCCATAGCTATGTAGAGCATTCCACTATTAAAACAAACAGAAAGAGAGAGAGAGAGAGAGAGAGAGAGAGAGAGAGAGAGAGAGAGAGAGAGAAAGAAAGAAAGAAAGAAAGAAAGAAAGAAAGAAAGAAAAAGAA
>NC_048602.1:14158283-14183157 GCF_003668045.3 Cricetulus griseus | reverse complement strand
GTCTCTCTCTCTCTTTCTGTTTGTTTTAATAGTGGAATGCTCTACATAGCTATGGCTGTCCTGTATGTCATTATATTGACTCCATTATTTCAACCTCCGAAAGATCTACCTGCTTCTGCCTCATCTGTGCTGGGATGAAAGGATGCTCTACCACAAGCAGCTTGGTCACCATTTCATGTAAGGGAATGGCCTCATCAGCCTTAGAACTTTCATGCTTTGACTATTTTCAGCCAGGAGGGCATAAGCACCCAGATCCAATTTGGGTCACCTAGAATCTCTCTATCTTTGATGAGGTTATTGGAGGTGCCCAGGTCACAGAGTTGTCTAGAAAGTCCTCTACAGAGTGTGGGACTCATGGTGACTTATCTTTTCACTGATTTGCCCTGCACTGAATAAATGACCATTAAATAGCTATTGTTGTATTTTTGCGAGAGAATGACCTGCTTTCAGTCCACACTTGCGACATGTAGGTTTGTTTCTAAGGCATTTGTCCTCTTTCACATGCAGCATTGTGGAAGGTGCATGTGACCTTTGAATGTTTGGGAAACCAGTGAGAGAGAATACCTCCCTTTACTGGGCCAAGATTAGGAAATTGTCTTGAGGTCTACAGAGGATTAAGATTAACTACAATGTCAAGATACTACATAATTATCCAAGCAGTGTTTGCTAAGTTTATTGAATGAGAACAGGTACTTCTTCTTAGGAAATCCTTGGATAAATCCCCAATACAAGGTGATGTAAACAAAGTAGATACATATTTATTCAAAACACATCTTCTTAGTAAATCCTTGGATAAATCCCCAATACAAGGTGATATAAACAAAGTAGATATATATTTATTCAAAACGCATTCTTACAATAAAGATACCAAGAAATGAGCCTCCAGGCTGTGGTGTCACACACCGTTGATCCAGTACTAGGGAGTCATTTGTATCTCTTTGAGTTTGAGGCTAGCCTGGTCTACAGAAATTTTTCGGATTCCCTGGGCTTCACAGAGAATTCCACTGTGTGAGTTTACATATTTTGATTTTGTGTAAGTATTCGATACACACTCACTCCAGGACCCATATAAGGAGGTCATATGACAACAAGTCGATGTTGTATTTCCCTTCAATCATGGGTATCATTTTTGCTTTGTTTTTTTTTTTCAAGACAGGTTTTCTCTGTATAAGTTTTGGAGTCTGTCCTTGCACTCGCTCTGGAGGCCAGGCTGGCCTCGAACTCACAGAGAGGTGCCTGTCTCTGCCTGGAGAGTTCTGGGATTAAAGGTGTGTGCCACCAACGCCCTGCCCATCATGTGTATCTTGAAAACCAAACTTAGGTTTCCATATTTGGTGGCAAACCTATACTAACTTGGTCACTTCCCTAAAACTGGGATCTTCCAATTCTTTTTGTTTCCTCCCAAAATTTCTGATCAAAGTTTTGTATTCCTTCAGAGAGTAGAGTTGGACATGGTGTTTCTGTAGCCCAGGTAGGTCTCCTACTCATTGTATGACGTCTGATTTCTATGGACTTCTGATCCCTGACTCACACAAAGTGAAATTTGAAGCCCACAAAAATGAGTGTTCTTTTCACAAGATCTTCAGCTGATTCATTCTGTCCTAATTGGATAATTATTCTGCTTCCCCTCTGGAAACCTTTTGTGTTAGCTTGTCATTTATCCTGCTTCTTTGCTATCTGGGAAAGCACTGGTCATGCATCTGCTCTTGGCATAACCCAGAGAGACAAGAGAGAAATACTGTTATAAAAATATGATCAGTGTTCTCTCTAGTGATAGCTTTTATTTCAATAATTTAACAAAGTACTTTCTCTGAGTAGTCCTGACTGTCCTGGTGCTCTACTTGTAGACCAAATGTTAGATAATCCTTTCTCTGCCTTGCAAATGTTTATGTTTTTTAAATGTCATTTTATTAATGTTTGAACTTAAAGAGTTTCAACTTAGAATCATTTGTAAGCAAAGCCTGACAATGTAAAGTTCTTGTTTTATAAAAGATGCTAATCTACTATAAGATGTTACATTTTATGTTTTCAGAAGTTAAGTTTAGGGCGTTGGTGGCACACACCTTTAAATTTAGGGCGTTGGTGGCACATGCCTTTAATCCCACCACTCAGAGGCAGAGGTGGGTGGATCTCTGTGAGTTCAAGGCCAGTCTGGTCAGCAGAGCAAATTCCAGGATAGACTCCAAAGCCATAGAAAAATCCTGTCTCAGAAAGAAGTTAAGTTTAAGGAAAGCAGCTAAAATGTGTACATGTAGCTACTGCTTAAGGAATATAAGGTAACTCTATGCAGTTTTAAATTCAGCTGTGCTAAGTTTCAAATATTTTAATAAGTTAAAACCATTTACAGTCAGGCTAAAAATTAATTACAGAAATGAAACCTCACCTAGCCACCTGTGTGCTTAGTGCAAGTAACTAATGCTTCAGAGACCTGCAGAATATGGCATTTAAATTGATATCTATAAATTTTATAATATCAGACAGACTACCAGATCCTGACAGTGACCCAAAGTCTCCAAAGAACATTATGAGGCACCCCAGTTCCTGCACCTGGACTAGTGAGCGAAAGAGATGCTCAGATGTGATACCTGCTGCCCGCCAGGACCTGGCCAAGACTGTGGACAAAGTTGCTGGACTCTGGAAAATTGATTTCACCCCCTTTGCCTAGACAAAACAAGGTCAGTCTTTTCCATGACCCTCTTCTACAGTGAGAAAAAAAAAACCTCTCACCTTATAGGCCTGGTGAAGATTGCTGTTCTTTGAGACATCAGCCTCCAGCAGTAATGGAGAAACTTGGGTATAGCTAACTGTATATGAACTGGCATCTGTCATTTTTATTAGATTCAGATAAAATCTACCCTTCTCAGATCTCTGAAATATTAATGGTTGTCAGATTGACAGCATCAGACAGTCAGATCCACTATAGACTATAGTCAGCATGTTAGCTGATATAATGGTGACTATCTACTCTTCGGGCACAAGCTAAAGGTTTTGGGTTTATTTTGGGTGTCATCTAATTACAAACTTAAAGGGCTTTTTGTCAGGCCAAAGGCACCTCTGTCCAATCCATACCTGGCTCTCTGGACAGAAGAAAAATGTACATGCTTATAGCCCAAATCTGTAGTTTTTCCTAGGACTCAAAGTTATAAATATGTTCCTGCTGTTTGAATACATATCCAGATATCTGCTTTTTCTGCACTGTGGGCTGGTTGTTATGACACATAGGCCATCCCAGGGTGATTACGATGCTCTGTGCATCATTGCTGTGCACTTGTCCGTAAAGCACACCCAGAGCCATAAAGCATAGCAACACTAGCTAACTTCTGATTGGTTCCTTGCCACGAGGCCAGCATCTGACCTCCTAGTGACCAAAGAAAGGTCAGGCAAGCATGTGCTAGGCTGTTATGGCTGCCAAAATGGGGAGCTTGTCTCTTCAGCAGTCATCATTCTCATTATAGGGGAAGGGCATCAAAGGCAGCCTCTCCACCACTGCCTATATTCTTAGTGGGGGTCATCCCTGTGGATTCCCTAACATTTCCCCTCTGCAAGACATCACTCCAAACCTGAAATGTCTCCCTCTATCAAGGCATCTCCTTTCTTGCCCTCTCTATTCCTCCCCTACACAGTACTCTTTTTCTCCTTCCCCCTCATGTTTCGCCTTTCTCCACTTCCCACCTTCTTCCTCTCCCCTCCTGTCCCATGCTCCCAATTTGCTCAGGAGTTCTTGTCCCCCCTCCACACACTTCTTCGAGGGACCACGAGTTCTTATCTTGGGGTCCTCTTTGTTTCCTACCTCCTCTGGCGATGTAGATTGTAGGATGGTAATCCTTAGCTCTGTGTCTAAAATCCATATATGAGTGAGTACATACCATGTTTTTCTGGGACTGGGTTACCTCACTCAGGATGGTTTCTTCTATTGCCACCCATTTGGCTGCAAATTTCTAGATTCCATTTTTTTTTCTGCTGACTAGTACTCCATTGTGGAAATGTACCACATTTTCTCTATCCATTCTTCAGTTGCGGCGCATCTAGGTTGCTTCCAGGTTCTGGCTATTACAAATAATACTGTTATGAACATAGTTGAACATATGTCCTTAATTTATGAATGTACATTCTTTGGGTATATGCCCAAGAGAGGAATTGCTGGATCTTAAGGTAGACTGATTCCCATTTTCCTGAGAAACTACCATAATGATTTCCAAAGTGGTTGTATGAGTTGGCACTCCCACCAGAAATGGACGAGTGTTCCTCTTTCTCTACATCCTCTCCAGCATAGACTATCATTGGTCTTTTTGATTTTAGCCATTCTGACAGTAGTAAGAGATGTTTTGAGTGTCATTTCTCTGATGGCTAAGAATGTTGAGCATTGTCTTAAGCGTCTTTCAGCCATTTTAGATTCCTTTGTTGAGAATTCTCTATTTAGATTTGCACTCTAATTTTTAATTGCATTGTTTAGTGTTTTGGTGGCTAGCTTCTTGAGTTCATTGTATATTTTGGAAATCAGCCCTCTGTCAGATGTGGGTTTGGTGAATATCTTTTTCCATTCTGTGGGCTGTCATTTGGTCTTGCTGACTGTTTCCTTTGTTTTACAGATGCTTCTGAGCTTCAGGAGGTTCCATTTATTAATTGTCATTCTCAATGTCTGTGCTACTGGTATTATGTTCAGGAAGAAGTCTCCCATAGTAATTCGTTTAAGGATACCACCTACCTTCTATTCTAGGAGGTTCAGTGTAGCGACTCTACTTGTGCTGCAGGCCCAGGAAGAAGTGGGGAGTGAGTGATAGGGGGAGTTGGGGTCCACAGGAAGGCCCAGAATCACCTCAAGGAGAGGACAGAGGTCAGAGGGAGCTTAAATATCTTCTTAAACACAAATGCTCCACCAACTTTTGACTGCTCCTAGGTAGTCCTTTATCTCAAAACATTCCTTACCTTCCTGAGTGCTAGCATTAAAGTTGAGTGTAATCTGGACCCCACAATGTTTAATCACTGTGTGCAAATTAATATGGAGTGACAGGATTATGTATACAATAGAAACCGAGAATATTGTCCTGGGCCACTTAGTGCTAACTGTAGAATCATTTGGAGCTTGATAAGTTGTCTAATTTAGTAGTCTTATAATTAAATGACAGTTTGATAAAGGGTTATGGAAGTCAGGACCATTTATTGCTTTTCCATTCCAAGTTGGGTCAGCAGGCCTGTTTGCTCTTGGGGTGGAGAAAGAAGGATCAGAAGGGAAAAGTCAGCCTACACTAACTACATAGTAGCTCCAATTCCTGCCTGGACTACAGGAGACCCTGTCTCAAAAGGGAAAATAATCATCCAGCAACAACTCACAAAATTTCTTCTGAGTTTCTAGATGTTCAAAGGAGAAGAACTGTCATACAGTCTTATTACCAGAGGGCACATAATAGCAAAACATGGGGCACAGACCTGTAACCCCAGCCACTTGGAAAGCTATATTAAGAACACTTTAAAATTAAGGACAGTCTGGTTACAGAGTGACTTTGAAGTCAACCAGGTAAGCATGACCAGGAATTTTCTGAAATGTTAGACTAAATAATCTGTATTTATGATTCAAAAACACAGAAGTGAAATTCAAGTTACATGTGATTCAATCTTTTTTTTTTTTCCAGAACAGGATGAAGACAATACTCCAAAGGCTCTTTAATGAAGAAATATTATTTGGGCTAAGTCTTTTTTTTTCAGATTTTTTAATTTGAATTAGAAACAAGATTGTTTTACATGACAATCCCAGTTCCCTTTTCCCTCCCATCCTCCTCCCCCCAAATAAAACCCTATCTATCACATATCCTTTCTGCTCCCCCTGGATTGTGAGGCCTTCCACAGGGTGTCATCAGAGTCTATTGTATCCTTTAGCATAGGGCCTAGGCACCCCCCCCCCGTGTGATTCAATCTTTTTACACAGTAATTTCAACAGACTTTGCTTCTATATTTTTACTACCAAAAGTTAAAAGAAAAACACTTAATCGTCTACTACACTTTTTTCTTTAGTACAAAATGAGATCATGATTTTAACTTTGAAATATTTTGCTAAGTGCAAATACTAGATTCTCTCCATGTTTAAGGCAAATACAATAGGAGTGGTGAGAACAAGAAAAACTCTTGGTCTCAAAGGTTAGGGTGGCAGCTGCCTGGGGGATCTGGCTGGTCCAGCCCTTGCTTCTCTAGCCCTGCTGGCACACTGGTTGTTGAAGTAAAACAAAACTCCTTGATGGATACAGGTAATAGCTGTCTTCCCTGCAGCCACAGACAGACTGTATTTACAAGGACATGATCCTGACTTTACGGCCCTCAGGGTCAAGTTCTTGGCAGCACCTCTTCTTCCATCAGCCCCAGAAACTGCCAGGCTCACATGGCCTCTTGATGTAGTTTCATGATAGGGGTACTGGGTAGACCCAGAATTGACTATCCTGTCCAGAGGCTCATCAAGCATGGAGGGGCCGTGCCTGGAGTAAACACCCACCTTTGGGGATTCCAGGCAGGTACAGGGAACAAATACATTAATAGTTAGGTCCTTGGAGGATCTTGTCATACAGCATATGGTCCCTCTATCCAAGACATTGTCATTCAGACTAGTAGTATAATTCAGGTGACCCTAGCAGAGCTCCGGTGTCTCCATTTATTATCATCACCACCACCACCACCATCATCATCATCACCATCAACACAATAACCATCATCACCACCATCATCATCATAATCCCCATCATAATCATCATCAACATCTTAATTATCTCAATAACCATCACAACCATCCTCATTAACATCATCACAATAATCATCATCACCACCCTGATCTTTATTATGGTCTACATCATCACTAAAATCATCATTGCCATCTCCATCAGTCATTACCATCTTCCCAAATGGCTGCCCCTCTGTATCCTCTAACCAGACAAGGGGCTGAATTCAGATGGGGGTAAGAATAACAAAAAGCATTTGACCAAATCAAGAAAGCCCTGTTACCTGTCCCAGGGCTGGGACTCCCAGATGTGACCAAACCATGTGACCTATTTGTTGATGAGCACAGGGGCATTGCCAAAGGAGTCCTGACACAGGGGCTAGGTCCTTGGAGAAGCCCGATAGCCTACCTCTCTAAGAAATTGGACAATGTGGCAACAGGATGGCCACCATGCCTCTGCATGGTGGCAGCCATAGCAGTTTTTCTTTCTTTCTTTCTTTTTCTTTCTTTCTTTCTTTCTTTCTTTCTTTCTTTCTTTCTTTCTTTCTTTCTTTTGCCGCAAACCACATGAGGCTTTATTGTTGTTTAACGAACTAACCCCATATTAACTTGGGTCTTTCACCCACCTGCCATGGCAGATGGCTAGAAAAGACCACTTGAAGGGGCTGCAGAGAGGTCTGTCTGCCTGTTTTAGTTACTTGCCCTAAGCACACAGGTGGCTAGGTATGGTCTTATTTCTCTAATTAATTTTTAGCCTGATTGTAACTGGTTTCAACTTAATAAAATATTTGAAACTTAGCACAGCTGAATTTAAAACTGCATAGAGTTACCTTATATTCCTTAAGCAGTAGCTACATGTACACATTTTAGCTGCTTGTTTAAACTTAACTTCTTTCTGAGACAGGATTTTTCTGTGGCTTTGGAGCCTGTCCTGGAATTTGCTCTGCTGACCAGACTGGTCTTGAACTCACAGAGATCCACCCACCTCTGTCTCAGAGTGGTGGAATTATTGGCATGTGCCACCAACGCCCTAAACTTAACTTCTGAAAACATAAACAGTAATATCTTATAGTAGGTTAGCATCTTTTATAAAACAAGAACTTTGCATTGTCAGGCTTTTCTTACAAATGATTCTAAATTGAAGCTCTTTAAGTACAAACATTAATAAAAAGACATTTAAAAAAACATAAACAGTTAAAGAAACGGTTTTAAAAAGAAATTTAAATTCCCTTAATGTCTTTCTGTAATTTATAGAAGTAATTCTTTGCTCAGCAATCAAACAATTTAAAGACAACTGTATGGCATTTAGCATCCAGATTCTCTGTGTATTTTTCATCTCTAGGTGGCTTTTTTACTATTCTACTTTTACTACCTTTTGTTTCTTCTTTTCTGAGACAGGGTTTCTCTGTGGAAATCTACCTCCCTCTGCTTCCTTCAGCAAATCCTACCAGTGTTCGCCACCACAACTGGTTGCTCTATTTCCTCCTGTTACTTTTTTTCTCACAAGCCTACATATATTTTTAAATGTAGTGTAAACCTTTAGAGGGTTTTCTTTATCTGGATCTGTCTTTATCATCTCAGAAGTGTCGAGTGCATTGCCCAAGAGTGCCAGGATGGAGCAAGCATATGGAAGCCTATCAGCAGCCCAATAAGGCAGGCTGGGGTGGGCTGCAGGTTTCCCTCTTTCTCTGGAATCCTTGGGGCTTGGGGTCATCCTGCTCACTGACACCATTCTGTTACAAAAAATCTTTCCACCAAAAGCCGCCGCCGAGCCCCACCACCATGTGTGAGCTTTATGCAAGCCACCTGCCCGAGTTAGGGCCCAAATGAATACACAGAAACTTGTATTAGGTTCAACGCTGCTTGGCCAATGACTAGGATTCCTCATCTGTTAGTTCATTCTTAATTATCATAAACCTATTTATTTTATAAGACTTATCTTATCAGACGCCTTGTTGGCGTCCATGCTGGCTGGTGGTGTGGGAAGCTGTAGCCATGCCTACTGGGGGCTCCCAGTTTCATGTGGTACATCTCAATGCAGGGACTTTGGACAGTAGCCTGGACAACCTGCTTTGGAAGTATAGGGCTGGTGACGCAATGCTGAAGAGACATCCAGCAAACAAAGGAAACATAATTTATACTGACTTCATATCTAGCTTCTTCCAAAAACCCTGTCCTGGATGTCACCCTGTAGTATATCCAAATTGAAAGAGGAAGACAATTCCTGTGCCTATAATGATTGTCAATACCCTCCTTGTACAGTGAGTGAGAAACAGATTCAGGAATCCCACATCTGTGGGTTTGGCCAGGTGGCTCCATTCTGTGGCTCTCAGTGATAGAGGAATGACAGACCTGTCCTCAAAAATCACCTTCCATAGAGGAGTTATCCCTTCCAGCATGAGCTTGAGCTAGAGGTATTAACTGGCTGAAGAAGAGGTAAAATCAGAGAAAAAAATGATGTGGACAATTATAAACCTGAACCTTAGATTGGTAGGGTGAGTTGACTTTATTTCTATGATTAGAAATGAGACTTGAATATAATTTTACGAAGAACTGCAGAGTCTTTATGACTGGTGAGAGAATGGAATTTATTCCTTCCTGTGAAAATCTAATTAGTTCTATAAGATCCCAAATGTAATCATTAATAACCTACAGCAGTAAAATATTATCTTTTCTTCATTTCCTCACTCTTTCCTTCTTCTGCGTGTTCATTGTTTCCTTCTTCCTTGCATCTTCAATGTACTTTTGATCAAAATTGGTAAATTTCCACCTTTGATCAAGGAGCTACTTATGATTGATATCTGCTAAGAGAGGACAAATCAGTTATCTTCAATGTTGTAATCCATTGACACTAGAATAAGACAAAGGAGAGGAGGCACCCAGGAGGTGTCTCATGTATAAAATATAAAAGGCAGAGGCTGAAGCAGGCTGTCTCTGTTGGCAGAGAATGCAGCGTGTATTTTCTTTTGTGAAAACATGAGTTTTATAGACATAATATGAAGACCGTGATTTGGGTAGGAATTAAAGCTGTGTGGCCAAAAGTAAAGGGTGTTTTGATTTTCTCTTCTTTGTCCTTCTTTACTTTTATTTCACTTTGCTTATTTGTTTTTATCTTTGTTTTTGTTGTTGCAACATGTCTTACTGTAGCTAAGTCTTTTCCCAAAATTGCTAATTGTGGATGACCTTACACTCAAATCCTGTGCTTCTGCTTGTTACTTCTGGGTTTGTAAGGCTACAGTACTACTTCAATCATTCCTTTTGTTTCCTTTCCTAATCAGTGTTGTTTTGAGAGACTTTGGGTCTCTGTGGCTCAGACTGGAGTCAAATCAGAGATCCACCAGCCTGTGTTTACTTAGTGTTGGAATTTAAGGTGTGTGCAAGGGATTAAAACTCACTGGCTTTTTGCAACCATTCCAGGGCTACCCTGAATTGTAACCCATGCAATTCTCAGAAAAGAAGTAAATACTGGTACACACATAGGTATGTTTTATTTTCATATTTTTTTTTTAATTTTGTTTTGTTTTGTTTCTCCAGACATGGTTTCTGCTGTGTAACAGTTTTGCCTGTACTGGATCTCTCCTTGTAAACCAGACTGGCCTGGAACTCACTAAGATTCCTGTGACTCTGGAACCCCAGTGCTGGCATTAAAGGCCCGAGCCAACACACCAGGCCAGTAGTAGGTTTATTATACTCATGAAAACAAATATATTCATTGGAATAATTCTTCTGACCAAAATTGCTTTATTTCATTAAAATTCAGATTATCATCAAATGTAATTAGTATCAGTGCAGATAAATCAGGCTTTTGTTTGGTTATGTTGTTTTTTGTTTTTCAAGACATACTGTCTTTGTGTAACAGCCCCAGATATCCACGAACTCCCTCTGTAGACCAGCTAGTGTTCCAGTCACTTATATAAGCTTGCCTCTGCCTCTAGGCATGAAATTTTTTCATACACAAGCAAAAGATGCCTTACACATGTCATATATGTGGACGGCCTTTCAGACATAAAAATAATCTGCTAGCTCATGAAACGTTTCTCACAGGATAGAAGCTTTACACCTGCTTCCTGTTTAATCAAAGCTTCCAACAATCTTCCACATACCACGGGCACAGGAGGAATTGCCATGAATCAGAATGAACCGTGTACCTTCCTTGGCACAGGGTGGGTGAACTACATGCTTAGTGTCCTTTCTGCACAGGATGAAACATGTAGCCTCTTAGCAGCAAGAAGCCATTGTGTATGTGACATGTCCCTTCAGGATTGCTCCATCTGCTGTCACATTCCATTGTCATGTGCCTGTAAAGATGTGTCATTTGTTCATCACTACTCTGTTTCTAATGAAAATGTATTAGACTATTTTTGTCTGGTGTGTATGAAATAAGTAAATGGAAATGCAATGAAGAGGCCTCTTTAGGGGGAGGGAGCTTCGAGAATGAGAAAGGAAGAAAAGGAAGAATGCAGAGGTCATGAGGGAGCAGAAAGTTTGACTCAGGTGTAGATTAGTAGAAAGGATATGTGATAGGTAGGGTTTTAGTTGGGGGGTGGTAAGAATGGAGGGAGAAGGGAACTGGGATTTTCATGTAATTCAATCTTGTTGGTAATTCAATTCCATAAAGTAAAAAAAAAATGTTGAACAAAAAAGAACAGGCCTCTTTAGTAATATTTTCATATCCTGTGTGTGTATGAGTGATTTTCTGAATTTTTGGCTTTTGCCTCAGATTCATATATCGAGTAGACAATACAGGACTTAGTTATCACTTCTTGAGTTTTACATTGAAAAATTGGCTTTATATACCAATCTGTCAGACCCCACAGATTCTAAACATTCTCTAGTCTCCTGCTTCATTCTTTGCAGTTGTTACTGACATTGACCTGCCGATTCCAGTGACTTTGCTAACATGCTGTTGTTTCAAACCCATATCTTAGGCTTGTATTTAAGGACATTGCCTTCTCAGTCATGTTCCATCATATAGGTGCTTACTGCTTAATTTTCACTAATGTGTTTCATATGAGTAGACAGGAATCTGCCTTAGAATATCATATTATTTGTGGGCTGCATAGCCCGAGAGAGAGCACCTCCCGAGGAATGGGATCCCAAAGTCCAATTATGTACTAGGGCTAGATACTGTTCAGAATTCTATTAAATAGAATGGATATCAACAGAAGTTCTGCATTTTCACATTGAAGTTTTTTGTGGGCACAACTTATGGATGATCCCTTCCCCAGAATTTGGCTTTCTTATCTCTCTTCCTATGGACTGTTCTCCAGTCTTTTTTTTTCCTATTGATATTATATTTTGTGGATTCAGGCTCTCCAGATATTAACATTTAAGATTCCTAGATTGTGGCTGAGAGGATAGTTTACTCTTTTTAATCTTCAGAGATTCTAGCCTTTATAGGATTACAGAATTCGGGATAAGAACCACAATATTCCTTATGCTTCTAAATAAGGTCCTATCATAATGTTGGGGGTCAAGACCTGTACATTTGAGTGTGAGAGGGCAGAATGAAGCTGATAAGAATGAGATTCCCTGAGTGCATCTTCCAGTTCTACAATGACTTCACCTGGGTGTGAGGGCAGCAGATTCAGAAGTTCAGTCATTCTCTGATACCCAGTTCATTCAAGGCCACACTTGTCTACATGAGTAGTGTTCTAAAGACAACAAAACTTATCAAACACACTCAAAGATAAATAAAGATTTACTTTATGACGCACATATCCCCCAAGTATTTAATCCTATATTTAATGTGATGGTTCTCTAGATGCTATGGTCAACTTTGCTGGCTTGTCAGCTTGTCAGCTTGACCTGACAAAATAGTCATAGATCAGATATCTTGTAAATAAGGTAATTATGTTACAATTTAAAAGGTATCAAGATAAGAGTTATGATGATTCAACAAAAAAAAAATATGTTTGGGTGCTAGCACAACATGAAGAATTGTATCAATGGTGTGCAGCCTTAATAAGGTAGAGAATCATTGTTCAAAGGTTGAATCAGAAGGATCTAACAATAACAATGATGAAAACACATATACTATTCCTATGGAAAGTAACCAAATGTAATGTATGCCAAGACAAGATGTGGAGACGATTTGTCTATCTCAGAAAGAGTTTTCAGGATTGCAAAAATAAACTCATTTTATTCTATCCATATTTTTCTTCCATAAATGCTTGTAATCATAAGAACTTTGAAGGGAAATGCATGTAAAATTTCTGGGCTGATCATAGCATATCTCCTTTGCAACATATAGCTTCTCAGGAAAACCAAGGTAGTTCTACAAACTGAGATGCTGAAGGAAGGCTTTGTCCTTCTTTCTATAAGAAAAAAGTTAACTCTCAGAGACATGAAGTATCAAATATGTATTAAGATTCCATAAAATGGATTCCAGGCTTGCCCTCCCACCATCTGGTAGAGATGTAAGTCTCAGGGACTGTTCTAGCCCACCTTGCCCACTTTGCACTCAGTGACATTCTACCACTAGACCGTTCCTGCCAATGAATCCCCGATAAGGACCTGGAGGCTGTACAAAGCATCCAGCTTCATGGGCCACCATTGTGGTCTTTCTACTCCACACAATGGGAGAAAGGGGGTGGGAAGGATAGAACCTAGAACTCATACCCAACAGGATAGGAAGAGAACCCTTCAAAATCCACTAGAAGAAGGGATGGGAAGGAAACAGTATAAGAACACATCCAGCAACAGAAAGACTTATATGATATAATGAAATTCTAGGGAATCTATACCAGCAATCCCTGAACATCCCAAAAAAGATAAAACAGGGGTGAATGACCTCACAAACAACCTCATGGAAATAATAGAGACCCTGAAAGAAGATCCCTTAAGTAAATGGAAGAAAAAACAAACTAAAACTGCAAAAAATCAACAAATCTCTTAAAGAAAGCAAGGAATGCAAAGAAAAAATGATCGAACTGCTGAAGGAAAGTAATTCAAACAATTTAAGACCTCATAATTGATATAGAGAAATTAAGGAAAACACAAACTGAGGGAATGCTGGAAATAGAAAACATGAGTAAATGATCAGCAACTACAGATGCAAGCAAAAACAAAAAATACAAAAGAGATGAAGAAGGTCATTTGATATTCATCACAGGAAAAATCCATCAGGATGCAGTCTCTATTATGAACATCTATGCCCAAAACGCAAAGGTACCCACATTTGAAAAATAATCATTGTTAAAACTCTAATCACATAGTAAACCCCAGACACTTAAAGTGGCAGACTTAAACACCTCGATTAAACCACTGGGCAGGACTACCACATAGATACTTAACAAAGAATCAAAAGAATTAACAGAAATTATTGCCCATTTTGTTCAACAGATAGCTATAGAACATTCCATCCAAACACAAAGAATATACCTTCTTTTCAGCACCACTTGGCATCTTTTCTAAAATGGACCACATACTTGGCGACAAAGCAAAGCTCAACAGGTTAAACAAAAAATGGAATAACTCACTGTATCTTATCAGACAATCATGGCTTAAAATTAGAATTAAAAAAAAACACAAATTGCAGAACCCCCACAAACTCATGGAAATTGAACAATGCTCAATTGCATCACTCCTGGGTAAAGGAAGTAATAAAGACAGAAAGCATCTCTTACTAGAATTCAATGATCATGAAAGAACATACTCAAACCTATGGGAAAGATTGAAATCATTTTAATAGGAAAGTTCATAGCACTAAGTGACCATGTGAAGAAACAGGGGAATAGCCACACTAGAGAATTAACAGAACACCTGAATTCTCTAGAAAAAAAAAAAGAAGCAAACTCACAAGGAGGAGTAGACAACAGGAACTAATCAAATTGAGAGCTGAAAGCAATAAAGTAGAAACAAAGTAAACATTACAAAGAATCAATGAAACAAAGAGTCGGTTCTTTTAGAAAATCAACAAGGTAGACAAACCTTTATGCCACCTAAAAAAGGCAGAGAGAGAACACGATAATTAACAAAATAAAAACGAAAAGGAGATAAAACAATAGACACTGAGGAAATCCAGAGAATCCTCAGGTCCTACTTTTAAAACCTGTACTCCACAAAATTCGAAAATCTAAAGGAAATGAACAGTTTCCTGGTTAGATATCAATTACTAAAATTAAACCTAGAACTGATAAGTGGTATAAATGGACCTATAACACCTAAGGAAAGAGAAGCAGTCATCAAAAGCCTTCCAACCAAAAAAAGCCCAGGGCCAAATGGTTTCAACTCACAGTTCTACCAGAATTTCAAAGAAGAGCTAATACCAATACACTTCAAATTCTCCCAGACAATGTGAACACAAGGGCTGGGTGTTGGTGGCACACGCCTTTAATCTCAGCACTCGGGGTGCAGAGGCAGGTGGATCTCTGTGAATTTGAGACTAGCCTGGTCTACAAGAGCTAGTTCCAGGACAGCCTCCAAAGCCACAGAGAAACCCTGTCTGGAAAAACCAACCAAGACCCCAACCCCCAAAAAAGCAATGTGAACAGAGGATCATTGCCAAACTCTTTTTACAAGGCTACAATTACCTAGGTAAACAAGCCACACAAAGACACAACTAAGAAAACAGAACTACATACCAATCTCCATCATGAACGTTGATGCAAAAATACTCAAAATACTGGTAAATTCAATCCACAAGCACATCAGAAAAATCAGCCACCATGATTAACTAGGCTTCATCCCAATGATGCAGGGATTGTTCAACACAGGAAAATCCTGATTGTTTACCCAGCTTCTCTATTTCCAACATTCCATCAGTTTGTATTACTTTATTAGATCTATTTCAGTTTCCAGGTCGTGAATTTTTACCTTCATTTGTTTGATTGTTTTTTCATGGCTTTCTTTAAGAGATTTGTTGATTTCTCTTATATTTTGGTTTGTTTTTTCTTCAATATTTTTAAGGTTTTCTTGCTTATCCTTTTTGAGGACCTCTATCTTTTTCATGAACTTGTTTTTAAGGTCATTCTCTTCTGCTTCATCTGCATTGGGATGTTCAGGTCTTGCTGTTGTAGTGTCCCTAGACTCTGATTGTATCATAGGTTTTTCTGTTTTTGAATGTGTTTTTATGTTGTCTTCTTGCCATCCATTCTTCCAGTGTGTGTAGGAGGAGTCATTTCCTCACCTCTTGATTAAGAGACCAAGTTTCCTTTCGGGTGGTAGCAAGTAGGTCTAATATTCTGATGGGTCTCCTCTTCCTTTTTATCGAGGCTGGACTATAACCTGGGCCTTGGAAGTCTCTGGGTTGGGTAGGATATGCTGGGATGGCATCCCTTGTGCTCTCTCCCCAGGCCTCATCTACTTCTGAGCAGGGCACCAAAACTGGTCCACTCTCACCTAGACCTGTGGGTAGAGAAGGGGACTAGGATGCAAACAGTCAATGGGTGGGCTGGACCTGCTAGGATGTGATTCCCTGTGCTAAGTCACCAGGATTCGGCTGACTCCCAACAGGGCAAAGAAGGCAGTTGGAAACAGGCCCACTCTTAGCTTGCTTGTTTACATTTTTTTTTGTTTTTTTTCGAGACAGGGTTTGTCTGTGTAGCTTTGGAGCCTAGCCTGGCACTCACTCTGGAGACCAGGCTGGTCTCAAACTCACGGAGATCCCCTTGCCTCTGCCTCCCAAGTGTAGGGATTAAAGGTGTGCACCACCAATACACAGCTACTTGTTTACAGTTTTTATTCCAGATTAGTTTTTGTTTTTTCATTTTTCGTTGTTTAAGACAGGGTTTTTCTGGGGCTTTGGAGGATGTCTCAGAACTAGCTCTTGGAGATCATGCTGGTCTAGAAATCAGAGAGATCCACTTGCCTCTGCCTCCTAAGTGCTGGGATTAAAGGCGTGCACCACTGCCGCCCAGTTCAGAATGTTTTTTAAATTTGTTTCTTTGTGCAACAGGATTTTTGACAGCCCAGTATTCATCCAAACTCACTAAATAATTGTTCATGACTCTAATCTTCTCGTTTCTACTCATCAATTTGGGGGTTACAGGACTACATCGATACTTCAAGCACCTGTTTTGTTTTTCTGCTTACTGTTTTTTTAAGAGACTTTCTGTCTCTTTAGAATAATCTACAGGAACTCACTATGTAGTCTAGGCTGGGCTCAAGCTCACAAAGATCCATCTGCATATGTTTACTTAGTATTCTGATGAAAGATCTGTGTAGAGATTAAAGGTGTGTGGAGGGATTTAAGGCCACTGACTTTCTCTAACAATTCTAATTGTTAGGTTGAATGTGTCCCTTGAAATTCTCAGGGAGGCAGTGAATTGTGACACTCATTGGTATGTTTATTATTCTCATGAAAACACAAATTTTCAGACGAATACTTAAGATAACAATTGATTTAATTTATTAAAACATACAATATAAACAACAGGAATGAATATCAATGCAGGTAAATCACGCAATATTTATACTGAAGTTTTATCATTTTTGTAACTTTTGGCTAATCCATTTGCACAATTTGCAGGTCTTTCCTAGCATGTGAAATTTTTTATTCTCCCAGGAGTACAGCAGCTTGCAATTTCAGCATTCGAAATTCTTAGTGTTGTGGTTTTGGAAGACTAGACTTCATAAATTGTAGTCACGGATCTTTGTCTCTTGGGGTTAAGTATATTTTGAAAGCAGACAACAGAAATGGGGGAAGAAAAATAAACACATAAATCAGGTATCAAAATTGAACCTAATAATTAGCATGTTTGGAGAAGGTCACTTATAAGGGCACAAGTATTTCATCCCAGATCTTCAATACATAGTCCAAGTATTTATGAGTTTGAGGTCTAGCTGGTCTCCATAGGAGTTCCATTGCAGACTGTGAAACAAATTCTTAAAACACAGAACAGCAACAACAACAAAAATACAAAACAGACAGAAAACCAAAAAGGATTCCAAACAGCTGTGGGAGCCAACACTGTTTGAAATGATAGAATTGCAGTGAAAATCATTCTCTTCCCCCTAATTAATTTGTGAGCAGACTAGGCTACAAGATACACATTTAAAAAAAAATAAGTCAAAAAAACACCAAATAGAAAACTCATGAAAAAAGACAGAAAAAATCTGCATTTTAATAACCCCACAGAGTACAATCTTTGTATCATGTCCCTCATACACCATGAGCTCCAAAAATAATGCAACATTACATGACCATAGAGGTGAACTTGATAAAGACTGTCTTCTTTGTGTTTCAGATAACTACTGGGTGCCTCTTGTTATCTGTATTATTCCACTGCCAAGTGTTTATGTTGGTGATTGGAATTCCAAACTAGTTGATATGAGAAATTATTAACCAACTTACAATGATCTATAGGCCACAAGTCATTGTAGTTCTATGACAATCTTGATATTTCCTTTGAGTGTGGTATGGTTCCCCTTCACAACAGAGAATGCCTATGATTTCTTTGGATGTGTTGTCCTTCCAAGGCATCATCAAGATTTACATAAAGATGCAGAGCTGGGGATGGGGTAGGATTCCATCTGCAATTCAAGCAGAGTGGAAAGGGGCTTTTCCATCCTTAGCTAGAATGTTAGTTTATTGTTTTCCCTCTAGTTTGCCTCAATCTATTATCATACAACAGGCTGATATTGTTCTTCCTAGGCATTTAGGTTGTCTTGGCCCTGGAGACCCTGCTGCTCCACTTAGTGATTAATAGGAATAAAGTCCTGACTGCCACACCCAGGTATAGTAGGTGTGGTCTAATCTCATTCTCAAATCATTAGCATCATTGATTGACTCTGAAGCCAGGCAGTATAAAAGGAAGTGAACTTGCAGAGAACCTCAATTGGAGCAGAGCAGAGGCTTGGAGACACAGCCTTTCCTATTGCTTCCTGGACTTACCTTGAAATTCATTCCAGAAATAGGTGAGTTTGGAGATTAGTAACATTCCCCTTCTTGGTGGCTTGAGTAGTATGTTTTTTTTTTTTTATCATTGTTCCTGAGTTGAGGGAAAAGCTGCTCACAATTACTGTGAAATCACAAAGATATAGTGTGATCATTGGGTAACCATTCTTTTTTGTTTTTATTTTTGTTATTTTATTTTTCATTTGTTTGGTTTTGGATGTTGGATGCTGGGTTTCTCTGTATAAGAGCTCTGGCTGAAATGGAACTTGTTCTCTAAACTAGTAGACCATTCTGTCCAGAGATAAACCAACCTCTGCCTTCTGAGTGCTCAGATGAAACTCCTAAAACACAGCTACAGAGATGGAAAACCATTCTGATAAAGGATATAACCTTTAAAACCCTGAGTGATAGGAATTGCTGTCTTCCTATATGAACATCTCTTTGCTATCCTAAGAATCCCAGGTTGAAGGTCATTCCATTTTACTTTTTTTGATATTTTGAGATCCATTTTCTCTGTATTCCTTTGGAGCCCATCCTGGAACTTTCTCTAAAGGCTAGTCTGGCTTGGATCTCACAGAGATTAACCTGAATCAGCCTCTGGAGTGCTGGGATTCAAGATATGTGTCACCAATGCCTGGACATGCAGTTTTAATGGTTTTCTTATGAAAGTGTTGCACTGTGGCACTTTGAAATGGGAGAAAATGGGAAACCTAAAAATTTGAAGTTTAGGCCGGCCCGGGCGTTGGTGGCACACACCCTTAATCCCAGCACTCGGGAGGCCGAGGCAGGAGGATCTCTGTGAGTTTGAAGGCAGCCTGGTCTCCAGAGAGAGTGCAAGGATAGTCTCCAAAGTTACAAGTAAAACCCTGTCTCAAAAAACCAAAAAAGAAAAAAAATGAGGTGGAGAAACAAGAACTTCCCAATTTAAGGGGGTGAACAGATACCCTTGACATACCTCATACCATAGGGCTTCTTATTTTAGGTCTTCCTATCCTCAATCCTGGATTTTTCACCCTGATGAATCACATATTGTTGTAATGACATATTCTCATCTTTCTTGTCTCTAGAGTAAATTGTGTAGGATTATGATTAAGTATTGTGTGTATGGAAATGATGGAATTCTGGTTGTTTGACTGTATTGGGTCTCCATAATATCATAGGCAGTATCACTATTGGGAGGCAATGCCTTGTTAGAGAAGACTGGATAACACACTCCTTTAATCCAGACCTTGAGGCTGAAGGGAACAAACTTAATCTGGCATGAAGTGTTTGGCATGCCACACCTTTGGCATGAAGACTTTCATTGTGGGGATGAATTTTGAGGTTTCATATACTGAGGAATCAGTTTATTTCCAATTGCCTGTAAGATTTAGCCATATTTTTGAGTTTCTAAAAAGCAAGTTCATGCACTATGGATAAATCTTGGTCCCACAGTCAGGGGCCACAGATGTGCCAGACTTCCTTCACTCACTTGGGAAAACTTACCTTCTCTGAAGAGTGGATGCGGACTTGGCAGTGGGTGTATATGAGGGGAACAGCTGGAGGGGATGAAGTGGTTACAGGGATTGGTATGTAAAATGAGAAAAGATGGGTTTAACATAAAAGAAATTATTGGGAGAACAACAAGAAAAAGATGTAGCGGTCTCAGCTCCAGCACCACCTTTGCCTTCATGTTTCCATAATCCCTTCCATTATAGACAGAAGTTGTAAAATGTAAGTGAGCCAACACAGTGAAATGTATCCTTTATAAGAGTTGTCATGGTTATGATTATTGCTTAACACTGCAACAGTAAAACCTAACAGAAACAGGAACCATTATTGGCAAGGCTATTACTTGCCTTTTGATTTATTTATGTATATCCTTTTAATTTTTAGCGCTAACACATCCACACATTGCTTTTACAGATCTTCATAGCATAAGACAGATACTTCAATACTATAGTTCAATTCTCCTGACGATTCCCAGTAGAATGGCTTCATTGCAGAGAGAATCACTTGAGACCAGGTCACCAGAAAATGACTGTGTATTAGAGAAAACAGAGTTCATCCCAACACGGGCTTTACCAGTGCAGGTCAAAGAAGACAACTCTAATTCCCCAGTTTCTGAGCTTAACATTCTCCCAATTGGCAATGACTCCTGTGCAAAGCAGGAGTTACAATATCTTTGGGAAATGTTCACCTCATGGTTGCAGCCAGAAAAACAAACCAAGGAACAGATGATTTCTCAATTGGTCATGGAGCAATTTTTTAAAACTGGGCACTGCAAGGACAAGATTACCATGAAAGAGAAGTGGGAGTCTAGTGGAAGAAACATGGTGAAATTCATGGAGACTTTGACAGATGAGTGTGTGGAGCCTCCTAAAATGGTGAGTACCCGGAGTGAGAGTTGATTAAGTCAGGAGTCAGGACAATCATTTGCATGTAGGGAAAACTAGGAAGTTGTAGATATTTTGTGGGTTAGGCTATATGACGACACCAACTATTTAAAATGGAGTTTTTCTACTACTCTACATTCATGAGAATGAAACAGAAAAATGCCCATGGATTGTATAATTTTAATAATTATATTTATTTAATTTACATGGTGACAGAAAGACTGGGAGAAACACTTGACAAAATCCCTTGGGAGTTTAGGAGAGATGCACTGGGATTTTAAGATGGCTGGTTTAGGGAGATGCTTACATTTGAATCATGGGAACTGACTTGGAATCTCAGCACACATTCAAAATTATGGCTGTGAGTACAATCCTGTGATCCCAGAACCTGGAAGGCAGAACCTAGGGATCCTAGTGGGCTAATAGTTTTCTAAAATGTCCACTATATTCTACTAAGATCCCCTGTGTATAAAAAAGATTTGGCCGATGGTAGAGCATGATTTATGATGATGAAATAGTTCTGAATTACATAATGAACATAGACACACCAACAAGTAATGACTTTATGTGTAATGTTGCTACAACGCAGGGTATTTTTTTACCTGAAAGTCTTCATGTAGATGTAATTTCATCAAATATTCTTTCAATGTCGAGGATTTTATAATCATCAATCACTGCCAGAATTTGCCAACCAGTGAAATTCTTGAAACTTCCCATACAAACATTTTTTATTAGAAAGAAAATTATTTTACATGTCAATCTCACTTCACTGTCACTCCCCCTCCTCCTTTGCCTCCCCCAATATCACCCTATGTATCCCATACCCTTTCTGCTCCTGAGGGAAGGTGAGGCCATCCATAGGGGTCTTCAAAGTCTGTCATTTTCTTTGGGATAGGCCCTAGGCCAATCCCCTTTAGTTTAAGCTCAGGGAGTATCCCTCCATGAGGGATTGGCTCCCAAAGTCCATTCCTATGCTAGGTATAAATGCTGATCTACTACAAGAGGCCCCATAGATTTCCAAGGTCTCCTCACTGACACTCACATTCAGTCCCATGCTTGTTTCCCAGTTATCTGTCTGGAGACCAAGAGCTCACCCTTGTTCAGAACATCTGTTTCTGTGGGTTTCACCAGCCTGTTATGGGCCCATTTACTCATCACTCTTCCTTCGATGCAACTGGATTCCACTTCAGTTCAGTGTTTATCTTTGGGTGTCTGGTTATACTTCTGCCAGCTTCTGGATGAACGCCACAGAATGGCATATAAGTTAGTCACCAATCTCATTATCAGGAGAGAGCATTTAAGGTAGCCTCTCCTCTGTTGCTTGGATTGTTAGTTGGTGTCACCTTTGTAGCTGTCCAGACATTTCCCTAGTGCCTGATTTCTCTTTAAGCCTATAATGTCTCTCTCTGCTATATTATATCTTATCTTGCTCTCTTATGTTCTTCCCCCAACTCAACCTCAGGGGCCATCATGTCTTCCTCACCACTCTTCTTCTCCCTTTCTCATTCTCTTAGTTCCCTCTCTGCTCCCCCATGCTTCAAATTTTCTCAGAAGATCTTGTCCCTTTTCCCTTCTCCAGGAGGCAATGTATGTCTCTCTTAGGGTCCTCCTTGTCTACCAGCCTCTCTGGAAGCATGATCTGCAGGCTGGAAATCCTTTATTCTATGTCAAAAATCCAAATATAAGTGAGGACATACCTTGCCTGTGTTTTAGGACTGTGTTACCTTTCTCAGAATGGTTTTTTCTAGTTCCATCAATTTGGCTGCAAATTTCAAGATTCCATTGTTTTTCTACTGAGTAGTTCTCCATTGTGTAAATGCACCACCTTTTCTATATCCATTCTTCAGCTGAGCGGCATCTAGGCTGCTTCCAGTTTCTGGCTATTATAAATAATGCTGCTAGGAACATCGTTGAACAGATGTCCTTGTTGTATGAATGTGATACATATAGGTGTATGCCTACAAGTGGAATTGGTAGATTATGTGGTAGACTGATTCCCATTTTCCTGAGGAATTGCCATAGTGATTTCCAAAGTGGCTATACATGTTGGTACTCCCACCACCTGTGGAGGAGTGTTCCCCTTTCTCCACATCCTCTCCAGCATAAACTGTCATTGGTGTTTTTGATTTCAACCATTCTGACAGGAGTAAGATGATATCTCAGAGTTGTTTTCAGTTGCATTTCCAAGATGGCTAAGGGTGTTGATTGCTTTCTTATGTGTCTTTCAGCCATTTTAGATCCCTCTATTGAGAATTGTCTATTTGGTTCCGTACCATTATTTTATTGAGTATTTTTTGCATCTATGTTCATGAGGGATATTGGTCTGTAGTTCTGTTTTTCAGATGTGTCTTTGTTTATATTGGGTACCAAGTTAATTGTAACCACATAAAAGGAGTTTGGCAATGAACTATCTGCCTCTATTATGTGGAACAATTTGAGAAGTATTTGTATTAGCTCTTCTTTGAATTTCTGTAGAATTCTGCCCTGAAGCCATGTGGCCCTGGGCTCTTTTTGGTTGTGAGACTTCTGATAACTGCTTATATTTCCTTAGAATTTATAGGTCGCTTTACATTGTTTATCTGTTTTTTAATTCAATTTTGTAAGTGATATCTTCCCAGAAAAATCTCCATTTTTTAAATTTCCAATTTTGTGGAGTACAGATTTGCAAAGTATGTCGTGAAGATACTCTGCATTTCTTCAGTGTCCATTGTTGTGTCCCCCTTTTCATTTCCGATTTTGTTAATTTTAATCATCCCATTCTGCCTTTGGGTTAGTTTGGATAGAAGCTTGTCTATCTTGTTGATTTTCTCCAAGTACCAACTCTTTGTTACATTGATTCTTTGAATTGTTTTCTTTGTTTTGACTTTATTGATATCTGCCCCCAGTTTGCTTATTTCCTGTGGTCTACTTTTCCAGGATGAATTTACTTCTATTTGCTATAGAGCTTTCAGCTTTGATGTCAACTCTCTGTGTGACTATTCTCTAGTTTCTTCATGTGAGCACTTAGAGCTATGTACTTTCCTCTTAGGACTGCTTTCAAAGTGTCCTATACAATTGGGTATGTGGTATCTTCTTTTTCATTGAATTCTAGGCATTGTTTAATTTCTTTATTTCTTCCTTGATCCATGAATAGTGCAATTGCATGTTGTTTAATTTCCATGAGTTAGCAAGTTTTCTGCAATTTGTTTTGTTTTTGAAGTTAAACATTCAAGCATGGTGGTCTGATAAGACACAGGGGATTTTTCCATTTTTTTGTACCTATTGATGTTTGCTATGTTGTCAATGCAAACCAGTTTAAATGTCATTGTTAAAACCACTTCTCATTGCTTTATTTTAATTTGCTCATTTCTAGATTGGTTTGCTTGATTGTTAGTTGTTTTTAATTGGCTTCTTTTCATTTGAGATAGGTTTTGATTATGATGGACTGGTTTGGGTGGGACTCACAGGAATTGTACTCCCCTGCCATCCTTTTTAATATAAAATGCATTTTTCATTTTACATAGCATCCCTAGCTCCTCCCACTTCATTCTCTCCCACTGGCCCTCCTTCCCACTGCCCTCCACTCCTCCATGTTGATAAGGTCTTCCTTTGTCAATATACAAAGTCTGGTATACTAAATTGAGACAAGGACAATGTGCTCTCCTCTGTATCAATGCTGAGCAAGGTATCCCAAATAGGGAGTTGATTCCAAATGCCAGTTTATGTACTGGGATGTGTATTGCTCCCTCTAAAACTACTCTCTCAAATAGATCAAGCCACATAAGTTTCATGCACAGTTTTGTTCATTCTCAAGCAGGTTCACCAATTGAGAGTCCATTGTCCCTAAGCACTTGCTAGTTCACATCAGCAGTCTCAATGGTTTTCAACATTATGCTATTGACCACCCTTGTTCAAAATGTCCCACCATAGTTCAGCCCAATGCCTGGTAGTAGATCACTGCATTTGCTTCCATCAGTTACC
>NC_048602.1:14134970-14157783 GCF_003668045.3 Cricetulus griseus | reverse complement strand
TAGCTTCATAGCAGTACCCGGGTTGACACAGAATGATTGTGTCCAGTCATGTGTAAACAAATTTCGTCTTCCAAAATGTCCCAAGATGCATCAAATATTGAGGAATCCACAATACTGTGGGATTCTCATTAATGTACTGGTACTATGGCTGTTCTGGCTGCTGCAGAGAGGGACAAGACAGAGACAAATCTGCATCTCATATTCCGTAATTAAGACCAGTTTCCAATTTTGAGTTGTATCTGGGGACTAGCCCAGACAAACTGTTTTATGACGAGAGGCTTTTGTTGCTTGAGTACAAACTCTGTTCCTTCCATTAGTTTTTTGGAGTTTCAGAGTGAACATGCTGGTCACTGTATTCATCTGAAGACCCCAGAGACCCTAGGGAACCCTCAGAAACAGAAGTCACTGAGGACCTTAAGAGAGACTTCAATGATCAGGTTCCCAATTTTGGGGGAACTGGATGCATTGGGAATCTGGAGGAAGTAGGGGACATTCAGAAATTTTTTAGTCTAAGGTGGTAACATAAGATGGTTGATTCTAGGCCCATGATTGCACTGGAATTCCTGAGTGCACTTAGTGATATGATGACATGGCTTCCAGAATTAACTTCCTGGCATGGTCTTGAGTCATCTGGAAACCTGTTTACAAACATGCACTTGAATGCAGTTGGAATCTGATTGCCGTATGGAAAACTGAGGGGAATATGGGGGCTTACTTTATGTGAATTTGCTGGATCTTTCTCTTTAAAATTTATTTATTTAGGCTGGATGTTGTTTGTGCACACCTTTAATCCAAGCACTTAGGAAGCAGAGGCAGGCAAATCTCTGTAAATTCAAACCCAGCCTGGTCTACAGAGAGAGTGCCAGGATAGGCTCCAAGCTACACAGAGAAACCCTGTCTCAAAAAACAAAAAGAGAACAAAATAGACAAAAACAAAAAAGATCAAAAAAAAGATTTATTTATTTAGTTGGGCAGTGGTGGCTCATGCCTTTAATCCCAGCACTCTGGAGGCAGAGGCAGGTGGAACTCTATGAGTTTGAGACCAGCCTGGTCTACAAGAGCAAGTTACAGGACAACCTGCAAAGTCACAGAGAAACCACGTTTCAAAAAACAATAACAAAACCAGATTTATTTATTTATGTATTTGTATAGTGTTCTGTCTGCATGTATCTGTCAGGCCAGAAGAGGGCACCAGATCTCTTTATAGATGGTTGTAAGCAATCAGGTACTTGGGAAATAAATTCTGGACATCTGGAAGAAAGGTTAGTGTTCTTAACTACTGAGCAATCTCTCCAGTCTCAGATTATCAAGCTCCATTAGGAAATCTGTGTGCACTGGTGGACATGGAAGCACACTTGGGAACCTAGCTGGCAGGAATTGGATAGTAGAGCTCCACAATCCCCAGGTTACACTCACCAAGATAACCTGCATTAACAAGGCTGTTTCAGACTTCCCAGACAGCAGAGACAACACTAGTGCCTGGTCTTTCTTCCTGTCATTTTGTTTCCTGAGACTCAAAGTTTCTAATCAGTAGAATAAATATATACATAGCTACTATGATAATAAAAATTTGTCAGCTCTGGAAGTCTGGCAATAGAAAGGAAGGTGACACAGAGTACAAAAATCCAAGTTGTCTTTCCATTTCCTGGTGTTTCTGTCTCCAATTAAGGAGTGAAGGGAACCTGGGGTAGCCATATGAGGTGTCCCCACCTATGTCTCACCATTAACAGAGGAGCTCTCCAAACTTGACCAGATCAATGCTGGTTTTGAAACTCTCCAATTACCTGACATTAAATGTCTTCTCCTTCAGTAACTCTCTCAGCCTCTCCAACTTCTGTACCCTTAGGTCTTGCTATCCATGCCACAATGAACCCTGAACACTTTGGATCTATTTAGGGACATTTTTCTATATTGGCCTGATCTATGATTGTGAGCATATGAACTTAGAGGGCCTTAGCCATAGCTTGAGACTTCTGTACTCTTGGAGGCTACTGTCCACTAATAAATTGGCCTCCAGTTGCTTCTGTCCTTTTCAGGAAATGTGACACAACTAAACTGTTTGCTATATGGTCTTTCACACTCCTCCTATTGCTGTCACCCTGTCTTTCTTTGTATATATGATGTTTCCTTGCCTTACTTTGTAGGGAGACATCCTACCCCCGCCCAATAGTCCTGGGACAGGTACCAGGTGGACCCGGGACTCGCCCATAAGGGTGTGGTGAAGGAAAGCCGGGGTGACGTAAGAGAGCTTCTTAAGGGGCTGTACGTGGGGACCCTGGCCCCTTTTGTTCTGGCTGCGCTAGCTGGGTTCTATAACCTACCTCTGGCCTGTGTTTTACCTTGGTGTCTTCTGGAATAAAGAGACCTTAATCATACACTTGGCGCCCAACCCTACATGCTGTGGAAGAAGAATTGGACTACACCTCCCCGACTACACTGGATTCAACTCACTCCGTTTCCACTGACACTCCAACCAGAACCTCGAGTAACGACTTCAATCAAGTTGAGGATTTCAACGTAGATCTTCAACAAACAAATCTCATCTAACATGGACTAGACATAACTCATTAGAGACTTTCCCTGTACTGACATTTTTTTTCCCACAGGGCCCCCAAATGACTATCATCGTCCCATTTCAGCAGGAAGTAACCTAAAAGATGCTACGCCCCCGTTCCCCATTATTGTGTATTAGGGTAGTGTAAGTCTAGTTAAGAATGACCTTCTTATTGTTTAGAGTTGGGATGGGAAGAAGGTGTTCAAGTTAGACCCTTTTTCCACATGACTTTAAGACTTAGCTAGAATAGACATAGGATGTACCATAGCAGATTATTGTATCTTCTTTTATTTCACCCTTATGATTGTTAGTTTTGGATATTTTACACTATTAAGTTTTAATCCTCTTTTAGACTAAAAGGGGAATTGTAGGGAGACACCCTAGCCCCGCCCAATAGTCCTGGGACAGGTACCAGGTGGACCCGGGACTCGCCCATAAGGGCGTGGTGAGGGAAAGCCGGGGTGACGTAAGAGAGCTTCTTAAGGGGCTGCACGTGGGGACCCTGGCCCCTTTTGTTCTGGCTGGGTTCTATAACCTAGCTCTGGCCTGTGTTTTACCTTGGTGTCTTCTGGAATAAAGAGACCTTAATCATACATTACTTGTTTTTTTTTTTTTTTTTTTTTTTTTTTTTTTTTTTTTTTGACAGGTGGGTTTGGAGGCTGTCCTGGAACTAGCTCTTGTAGAACAGTCTGGAGTCGATCTCACAGAGATCCACCTGCCTCTGCCTCCTTAGTACTGGGATTAAGGTTGTGCACCACAACCACCTAGTACCTTCCTTGCTTCTTTACTTCTTATGTTTTTGCTTGCTTGCATGCTGGCTGCTGTCTTCTTTTCTTGTTTCTTTAAGACAAGTTTCTGCATATAGGCAATGTTGTCCTATATCTCACTATATGGACATCTAATCCCAGTTACTTGTTAAGCTGCACTGTTAGAACTGCAAATTCCAGGACACCCTCTGCTACAGTGTGTCTTTTAGGTCAATAAGGACATGTAACCACCATTTTCATTTGAAAAAGGAGGGAATGGAGACAAGAAATTTACATTAATAAGTCACCACTTTAGATTTTTACTATGAAAATGTGTCTGATTCACTCTCCACTTTTGAGGAGAAAGAGGAAAACAGGACACAAAACAGCAAAGTGTCCCATTATCAAAAAAAGTTATGGCTAGAAGCAAATTAGCAGAAATGTCTTGTGTGTGTGGAGAAGAAACTTCAGGCCCCAACCTTGCTCTCATGAGTGAACCATCAGTCTCATAGGCACAACTAATCCAAGAAGATTATTTCAACTTTTAAAATTACATTTTCTCTCATGTGAGGGTATTGTTATCACAAATGGATGAAAGTGGAGAAGTTGCCGAATGTTTTTATGAATCCTTTACCTAGTAACCCATTTTGGGATACAATACAAAATAATTACTGGCTTTAGAGAAATAATATTTCATACTGTATTCTCTATATATTAAAATATTTACATTGGGGAAATTTTAATCTGAAGACTCAGAAAGCAGGAGCAGTAGAATGTCTTTGAATTCCATGTAACCTTTGCCTATATAAAAAATTCCAGGCCAATTAGTGCTACCTAGGAAAAAAAAGTACCTAAATGCTCAAATGTGCATTAATAGGTCATGTATTATGCATATGAGTATTTTTTCATTTTTCTTACACTCCCCTAGATCTTTTGCAGTTGTGGCCACTCAACTTGTGTTTCTTTTCTCTTTCATAAAAATAAATAGCTGAGTACATGAAATATGCTTCATGCATACACAAAATAATATGAATTCTATTTAATACAACTTTTTTGACCTGAATAAGGGGCCTAACTTATTGTCTCACTGTCCTCTACTGGAAATGTGAATCAACTCTGCTAGTTGCCCAGTGGTCCTCAACTTTTCCTCCTGTTATTGCAACCCCTTTTTTCTTTATGTCTTCAATACTTTCTGTCATTCCTTATATATTCCTTTCTTTTATTTGTTTTATTGGTATTGTTTTCCTATATAGCCGATGTTTTCTTATGTGTCAATCTGTAGACTAGGTTAGACTGAAACTCATAGAGATCCCACAGCCTCTGGCTCCTTTGTGCTGAGATTGCTCACTCTTTTTTGACGGGAAAGGGCCTGATCAGCCTTAGACCTTCCATTTGTCACTATTTCAGCAATGGCGACACCACCCAGTCCATCTACCTGGGTCATCTAGAACCTCTGTCTGATCCTGAAGGTAAATGGATTCTCCACTCCCCATACTTTTCCCCAATTTCCTGTAAAGGCAAAAGACATCCCTGATGGTGCCTTAGTTTCTGTTCACAGACAGGCCCAAGGTGAATGGATGTTCAGTAGATAGGGCTGGCCTCTTTTTGCGAGTAACTGACCTGCACTAATCACTACCAGGGAAACCTCAGATTTCTTCCCAGGGTTTACCCACTCCCAGTTGTAGAAAAACAGATTCAGCAACAGGTCTAAATCAGGAAGTCTATGTCAGGGAATGCCTCTGTTTACTGTTGTAAGTCACAGGAAACTTTTTGATATCTGCGGGTGGTTTAACTATCACTGAGTCAAATGCAAATTTATCTAAGCAGGGCCTGGTACAGCTCATTGACTAAGCACTTTGCCATGTTTTTGAAAGATCCTGACATCAACCCACAACATTGGGTGCTAAAGAAGGAAAAATAAGAAATAGTTTGAAAAAATGTTATTACATGTCATTTATTTTTGTGTATTTGGTTACCAGCCTGCCAGGGCAAACTTGGAAATATAAACACTACATGTGGGAACTGATTTTGCCTTTATACCATTTATTTTATTATTGTGGTTTTTATTTTTGTTTGTTTGTTTTCTCCAGACAGGGTTTCTCTGTGTAGCTTTAGAGACTGTCTGTCACTTGTTCTGTAGACCAGGTTGCCCTTATACCATTTAGGTAATGGAAATTATCTCAGGTCCTGAGATAGGTGACAAGGAGTTTGGAAGTGCCATCTCACAAGCTCAGAGACCTTGAATGGCTATATCTCCAGGGAGAATAGAGGCTGACACCGGATTCTCATTTGAAATATATTCTTAAAAGATCTACAGCCTGTCGGCACCACCAAATAATTTTTTGTTTGTTTGTTTTGTTTTACAATTAACAGCCTGAAATTTACAACTTTTCATTTCTTAGGCCCATTTAATGTGACTCCACACCCGGTTGCTACTACAATGTCTGTATTGCCTTGGGAGTGGGGACTGGAGGTCCAGGACTTGAAGGCCAGCCCTGACTACTTGTCTTTTTGCCTTTTTTGTTTTTTACCATCTGACCACCATGGGACAACAATTAACAACCCCCTTAAGTTTGACTCTAGACCATTGGGGAGATGTTCGGGACAGAGCCAACAGTCAGTCCCTGGACGTCAAGAAGAAAAAATGACAAACTTTCTACAATTCTGAATGGGCAACATTTAATTTTGGCTGGCCTCAGGACAGTTCTTTTAATCTTGAGATTATTTTACAGGTAAAAGAAGAGGTGTTCAATTCTGGAATTCACAGACACCCCCACCCGGTTCCCTACATCTTAACCTGGGAAGACCTGACCTAGAAACCTCCACCTTGGGATTGCCCTGTCATTATAACTTAAAGAGGCTCAGCGGAAGCCTCCTGGTCTACCCCTGGAACCACACCCTGACCTTCTTGACTGTATCCTCCTCCTCCTTATCCTCCACCTCTTCCAGCCCAGGTCCCCGCTGCGCCCCAGCCTCTGAACCTCTTGAATACATTACCTTCCTCCCATACTTGGTACACTCACTGTGTTAGATTAAAAAGACGCCTTTTTTTTTTCTTGAGGCTTAGCCCACAGAGCCAGCCCCTCTTTATATTCAAAGGGAAGGACGCCGAATCCGGACTATTGGGGCCGCTGACCTGGACTAGGCTACCAGAACGTTTTAAAAATTCTCTGACCCTCTTTGATGAGGCATTGCATCCAGATCTGGCTGAATTCCCTATGCAGAACCATACCCTGATCCTTCTGCAATATGTAGATGTCCTCCTGCTGCCAGCCCCGAATGAACAGGACTGTAAACAAGGTAGCAGGCCATTTTGGAGAAACTAGGGACCCTGGGGTACCATGCCTCAGCTAAAAAGGCACAGATATGTCAGAAGAAAGTCATAAAAATGTCAGAGAAGAATTTAAACTGTTTACTATGGGCTCTCATATCTACAAATAGTAAATTTATAATAATAATATGGATTAAAAATTTTAACCACACCAGGTTAATTCTGTTTAAAAGTTTTATTTATATACCCCCCACAAAATTAATTCTGTATACTTGTTAAAAAGGTTCTATCTGTATTTTCTATATAAAGGTAAATTTTACTATGAGCTGAAAGCCAAAACAAAAAACAAAAATGGTTCAAATAATTTTACTGTCTAATACTAACAAGAGCCACTCATTTGTGGACATAGCTCAGAATTTATCTCTGAGCTCTAGTCATTAAATTTGGGTTATCAGAATTTCAAATACCTTTTTAATAAAGATAATATTAAAACTGTTTCATGGTTAAATCTGTCAAAAAGTTAAAACTAGTAACACTGGACATTGACAACATAAAGTTAATAGTCACCCAGATGATAGTAATTTTAAACACATCAAAGATACTTTATTTTTGATATTCTTACAAAAAGACATTAAAAGATTTTTAAATGTTCAAATTTATGAGTTTATAAGATATTTATGCTTCTGTTATATTGTTAATATTTATGCTTAAATCAAAAAAGCTAAAATTTGTTATCACAGCCATAAGTTTCATATGTTAAAAAATTAAAATTAAAAATTAAGCTGTTTATTTCTTAAGGAACAGAAAGACAATGACCTAAGTTTAACAAAGGGCTTAAAATAAATTCTAAGCCCATGGGTCTCAATTCTTTAAAGTTTTAAAAGCAAAACTCTTTTATAAGAGTAGCCTAGGACTACTCATATTCAGAAGTTTACATTGATAACAACAAAAAAATTTATAATAAAAATTGAAACATCAAAATTTTAAAGATAAACCTGACAACATAAAGTCTTACTTTTATAAAAGCTGCTAAACTAGTATAAGATGTTAAAAAAACACAAGTTACTAGCCATTCTTATAAATAAACAACTTGCTAGACTTACCTAGGCAGACTTCTAATACTACTCAGATCTGCAGAATATGGCATTTAAAATGTTAACTAAAAAATTTATAATATCAGAGAATTCCAGATCCTGACAGTGACCCAAGGTATCTAAAGAAGACTATGGGGCTCCATAGATTTTAACAACGCTGACCAGTGAGCATGATGATCATATGCTACACGTGCTGCCAGGCAGGACCAGGCTCAGACTGTGGACAGGCTACAGGACACTGGAGAATTCATTACACCACCTTTGACAAAACAAAATAAGGTCTGTCTTCTCCATGTCCCTCATCCACAGAGAGAAAAATCTCTCACTTTATGGATGTGGCAAAGATTTACTTCTGCCCCTAGTACTATTGAGACCTGGGTATAGCTAACTATATATGGACTGACCGTGTCTTTTTAATAGATTCAAAAATGTATGAAATTTATCCTTCTCAAATCTCTGATAGTATTAATGGTTAAACCATAGCCAGCTTAATAGCTCATTTAATAAAGTTCTGATAAGCTGATAAAACCAACTACCTGCTGTTCAGTCACAAGCTCAAGGTTTTTAGATTTACTTTAGTGGTCATCTAAATATAAACTTAAAGGGCATTTATCAGGCCAAAGGCACCTCTGTCCTATCTATACCTGACTCTCTGGACAGAAAAAAAAATGTACAAACTTCTCTATCTCTCTTACACACCCAGAGTTGGATGTCCATAATCCTTGATTGTGCTGTTGCCAAGTTCTTCAGCTGCTTACTTCAGTCCAAATTGGATATGTATTTGCCTTCTTCTCTGGAAACATTGTTTAAGTGGTGGCCATCTTCCCCTGCTTCTTTGACAGCTGTGAAAGCACTGGAACTGCAGTTGTTCTTGTTATAAACCAGGAAAACATGAAAGCAGTAATGTTCTTAAACATATGAACAAACTATTATCTAATAATAGCTTTTCAATCATTCCTTTTTTTTTCCAGAAAGAATTTCTCTGAGTAGCACTGGCTTTCCTTTTACTTATTCTTTTGACCAAACTGAATTCAAACTATGATATATGTCTCACTATGCTTACCAACTGCTGGGATTTAAGGTTTGTCCCAACATTGTACCAGTAATTATTTCATGTGGGGCCTCCTATATCCTTACCTGGACTTGAAATTTCTTAGTATCTGAAGATGACCTGGATCAGATGGTATTAACCATGCCTGAGCAGCAAGGCACACCCCAGCAAGGATGTGATGCTTAGGATGACCGAGTCTGAAAAAGAACTAAACCATATCCATTTGAATTTTGTTGTTTAGAGTGCTATTTATCAGTTCATAACTCACACAGTATTCTGACTTGTAGTTGATCTGATCAGCCTCAAACATATAACATTAAACTAGGAGCCTGGATATTTGTGATTTTTCAATTTATCCACTGATTTTTATTCTTCATATGGAGTCTAATTTATTCCAAACATTCAACAAATGCAGCCTCCAAGTACTAAGATCTGTCTTCTTCCCATAATGTCCCATTTTACTGGCTTTCCTGTGAATAAACATGATTTGAAACATTATAGAAGTTATTCAAACAGGGTTTGGTGGCACCTACCTTTTATCCCAGCACTTTGAAGACAAAGGGAAGTGAATCTCTGTGAGTTTGATGCAAGTTGACATACAAAGTGGGTCCCAGAATAGCAAGGGCAGATACAAAGGTAAAATCTGTGTCAAGAGACCCAAAGAAATGTTAGTCAACCAGCTTGGTGCAATAACACGGTTTCTCATGGTTTTTGGCAGAAAGCAGATGAGGACTCACAGGCCAGGCTTCAGGCTTGACTACAAACTACTGAAATTGCTGCTTAGGCTACAGAAAGAAGACCAATCAGAACTCAAACTATGAGATGAGCTTGACTCTGCATACCAATAGCTGGGATTAAAGGGTTGTCACACCATTACCCCGCTATTTTTCTGGTGGGGAACTTTCTTAGTATCAGATGATGAAATGGATGAGTTGAGATTAATCAGGAGTAGCAAGGCCTTCACCAAGAGGCATTTGATGTTGAGGACGGCCCAGGATGCTCACTGAAGAAATCTCATTCATTGAATTTTGTCATTTGAGAAGGCGAATTATCAGTTTAGCTCAGAGGTCTATGATCTGTAGTTGTTATGATGAACCTCTGACTAACTAACATTAAAACTGTGAGTCTAGGTTTTTGCTAATTTACAATTTCCCCCTGTTTTTATTCTTCATATGGAGTCTTACTGCTTAGAAACATAAAACAAATGTCGCCCCGAAGCACTAAGAACTGTGTGTTCTCAGGTTGTCCCATTGTAGGTCGTTTCCTTTGAATTAACATAGTTTTGACACAAATTATACAAATTATTTAAACATGGCTCCTTAGCCCCACCTTTAATCCCAGCACTTTATGGTGCAATGAGGCTGAATCTCTATGAGGTTGAGGCAAGCCTGATGTACAAAGTGAGTTCCAGAAGAGCCAGGTCCAATACCCAGGGGAAAACCTGTTTCAGGGAACCAAAAGAAGAGCCGGGCATTGGTGGCACAAGCCTTTAATCCCAGCACTCAGGAGGCAGAGGCAGGGGGATCTCTGAGAGTTTGAGACCTGCCTGGTCTCCAGAGTGAGTGCCAGGATAGGCTCCAAAGCTACACAGAGAAATCCTGTCTCAAAAAAGAAGAAAAAACAACAACATAAGAAACCAAAAGGAAAGATAGGCACATGTAATGCATCTACACATCCTCTTGGTGCAACTGGATTTTTTCACTTGGCATTGGCAGAAAGCAGATCAGGATTCACAGGCTAGGCTTCAGCGTTGCCTACAAGGCAGCTCTAAAATGTGCTTAGGCTACAGAAAGAAGAACATGCCTCACAAGGAAAAGGAAAATCAAACAAGAGACAAAATGCCCTTGGCTGGGTATTGCTTGAGCATGCCTTTAATCCCAGCACTCGGGAGGCAGAGGCAGAGGCAGGCAGATCTCTGTGAGTTCGAGGCCAGCCTGGTCTCCAGAACGAGTGCCAGGATAGGCTCCAAAGCAATACCGAGAAACCCTGTCTAAAAAAAATCAAATAAATAAATAAATAAATAAATAAATAAATAAATAAATAAATAAAATAGATAGAACGCCCAACAAATCTCTGGTTTTCAATACACAGAAATAATCATACACACTTATTGTTATCAAAGGTTGTATAACATACAGTCCAGGGGGCAGAGACCTGTAACCCTGCTTCTTGGGAAGCTGAAGCAGGAGAACTGTAAGTTTGAGGGTAGGCTGTCTACACAGTGACATTGAGGTCAACCAGAGATAAGTGGCCAAAACATTCCAAGCATTGCATTTCTTTAATCTCAGCACTCAGGGGACAGAGACAGAGAGACGTGTGATCACCAGGTAAATGTGTGCTACCTACATGGTGTGACCAATATGCAAAATTTACAAAGACAGAGGGAGAAAGAGGGAAAGATTTGAGACAGAATGTCTTTACTTAGCCCTGGCTATACTGGAACTCCCTTTCTAAAGCAAGTTGGCCCCAAACTCACAGCAGCTCTGGCCTCTGTCTCCCAAGTACTGGGACTAAAGGAATTGCAGAATTCTTTTCAAATGGGCAGGGGATTAAAGACCAGGATGACCTGAAGAGTAGCTATCTCAGGCACCAATTCTGGTATTAAAAATTTACCAGCTACCATACTCAACTTAAGACTTTTTTTTTTAATCAGAGGATCACTTCCCTTTATGTTTATGTTTTTGTGTGTCTGCTTCTTGTTTTTGGAGGCCCATAGCATATAAAAGGGTTTTAGATGCCCTGGACACAGTAAATCGACATTTGTGGTTTTCCTGACGAAAGTACTAGGAATCAAATTACAAGCTTCAAGGTCAACCAGCCCACTGCTCCTTGTTCTGTGCCTAAGTTTGCTGCCAGTACATGTGCCTGTACAACACGGGCATGCTTAAGACACTAGGAGACCGGATGTTGGACTCAGATACCCATCAAGTGGGGTGCCTGATAAATTGTTGTAAGCCATCCACTGGGAGCTTTGAATTGAAGTTCCCATCCATGGCAAGCAATTTCTCTGACTCATTCTGACTCTGTCCCATACCACAGAAGACAATCTTAACAGACTGTGATCCCTAATATGGTTTTTGTTTTGTTTTGTTTTGTTTTGTTTTTATGTCAGGGTTTTTCTGTTTAGTTTGAGCCTGTCCTGGCAGTCACTCTATAGACTAAATAGTCCTTTCTCTGCCTCCAAGTTTTGTGATTAAAGGTGTGTTACCCCCACCCATCCAACTACCTGATATTTTTAAGTTGTGATGTCATCAAATGCAAAATAGTGCCGGGCTTTGGTGGTGCATGCCTTTAATCCCAGCACTCCGGAGGCAGAGTGAGGTGGATCTCTGTGAGTTCGAGACCAGCCTGGTCTACAAATGCTTATTCCAGGACAGCCTCAAAAAGCCAGAGAGAAACCCTGTCTCGAAAAACAAAAAACAACAACAACAAAAGAAATGCATAGTAATAAGATACACTTTAAATCTTACTCAAAATCATTTTATTTAATGACAATAATAACTGATGAGAAGTTAGTCCTGAAAACTTCACAGATGAATCCTGGGCTACATAAGAAAACACTATATAGTTTCTTCTGATAAGCTGAGGCAGGATAGGGAATGTGCTGTCTCTTCAGTGCTCTCTTTGGTCTCATTGAGTATGCTGGCAAGAGAAGCATCTGTTTCAGGGGCCATGTCCTTCAACACATCTGGGACAGTCCCATCTTCTTCCACATCTTCAGGAACTTCTACCGCATATCCTTTGCGAACTAATTCCAGCCCGATATCAAGTTTCTTCCCATTACTGGTATCATATAAATGGATTTTTGGCCAACTTGAGATTCCAGTATGGACACAGCTAGAGAACTTGGCCATCAATGGCTTCGAGTCAGCAAAATGAGTGAGTCTCAAAAACTCATCTAGAGCTTCCTCTTCCCACTGTTCACCTGAGGGGGTGATTTGTGCCAGACTGCATTCTATTGCTTGAAAGGGAAGGCTCAGGAAATCACTCCTGAGAGCCCTGAGTTCCTTCAGTGGGCAATCTCCATTATTTCCCCTGTCCACAAAATAAACGTCCCAGTTCCCATTTTCCAGGGTACCAAGAATCTTGGCTCGATACCCGGAACCATCTGCAGAATAACGTGCTGCTACAATGTCTCCTACCTGCACAGTCAAGTTTTCAGACAGACTGTTTTCATAGTGCTGGTTCATGTCAATGAGAAGTTGATCCAACTGGTGGCTGTGGGAGCCAATGTTTTGGATCCAGAAGTGGGTAGGGTGTTCATAAGCAGAAATGTCGATGTCTAGACACTCATCCTTATGGAAACTGAAATCAGGACTGAAAACTTCAATAATGGATGTCTCTGGACTGTTCTGGGCACCAGAATTCTCAAGGCTGTCATTCCAAGGTTCCTTCTCCCAGGAACTTTCTTCTGGTCCTGTGGCAACCATATCACCAGCAGCTTTGTAGAGAAGAACCTCGACAGGTACATCTGGCATCGAGTTATCATTCCATAAATCTTCTTCACCAGCTTCATCTCTGAGATGAAGACAGGAATCTGCCTTAGAATAAAAACTTCAGTTGCTAAAAGCAATTCTGAGGAGCCATCTGATCAGTTCCATTATTGTCCCATCACAATCTTTATAGTTCTAATCAAAGGACCCCAGAAATTTAGGGAGTTTTGGTAGCTATATAATCGCTTGCCCCAGGAATGAGAAGTTGATGACAATGGCAAAAATTTTTCATGGATTGTCCCGCGCCCGCTCTGTATTTCTCGCCCGGCAAGAAATCATACTCAGGACATTCGGATCCTTCTGCAGACAAGCTTTTAATGCATCTTGAGAGTGAAAGAGCATAAGCTTCCCAGAGCGGAGACACTAAACCAAGAAAACCATCCCTTATAAAGGCTGGCCAGCCGCCTGTGACGTGTTACCCTATGAATGGCTTCAGCTCCTCAGGCTAAAATGAGCCACGGGATAGGCAGAGATCAAAGGAATGGAGATTACTCAGCGCCTGTTGAAGTAATTTACATCTTGGTGTCTTCAGGCACCTATTATTGTAATGGATAATGCAGGAACCGGCTTCCTACAATGGATAAACTCTAGAAACTATCATAAGTAAATGAAAAGAGAATAATAGCAATATTATGAAACAGGATTGTGTGCTTTGGCTGAGTGTTTTGTTGGGATCTGTGTATGACTTGGTGATTTCCCAGTGGGGACTGATCAGTGTTCAATAATTCTGTACATTTTTGTGGATGAATCATGCTATTCCTCAGTGTACCTCGTCCTTGGTGAAGCCTTAGAGTAAGTCACCAGGAGGCTTCAATTTCTTTTCCCTAATGTATATGTTATATATAGAAACTATGTTATTTCACATATCAATCCTATTTCCCTGTAACTCTCATCCTCCCAGGCTCTCCATTGACACACTGTCCCACCCCTCATCCAGACCTCAAGATGGTGAGGCCTTCCATCAGGGATCATCTAAGAATATCATATTATTTGTGGGAGTGCATAGTCTGAGAGAGGACCTCCACGAGGAATGGAATCCCAAAGTCCATTTATGTACTAGGGCGAGATACTGTTCAGAATTCTTTCAAATAAAATGTATATCAACAGAAGTTCTGCATTTTCACATTGAAGGTATTTTGTTGGCACAACTTATGGATGATCCTTTCCCCAGAATTTGGCTTTCTTATCCCTCTTCCTATGGACTGTTCTCCAGTCTTTTTTTTCCTATTGAGATTATATTTTGTGGATTCAGGCTCTCCAGATATGAACATTGAAGATTCCTAGACTGTGGCTGAGAGGATAGTTTACTCTTTTTAATCTTCAGAGAATCTAGCCTTTATGGGATTACAGAATTCGGGATAAGAACCACAATATTCCTTATGCTTCTAAATAAGGTCCTATCATAATGTTGGGGTCATGACCTGTACATTTGTGTGTGAGAGGGCAGAATGAAGCTGATAAGAATGAGATTCCCTGAGTGCATCTTCCAGTTCTACAATGACTGCACCTGGGTGTGAGGGCAGCAGATTCAGAAGTTCAGTCATTCTCTGATAATAAGTTCGTTCAAGGCCACACTTGTCTTCATGAGTAGTTTTCTAAAGACAACAAAACTTATCAAACACACTCAAAGATAAATGAAATTTTAGTTTATGATGCACATTTCCCCCAAGTATTTAATCCTATATTTAATGTGATGGTTATATAGATGTTGTGCTCAACACTGCTGGCTTGGCTGGGCACTTGACTTGACAAAATAGTCATAGATCAGATATCTAGTAAATAAGGTAGTAATGTTACAATTTAAAAGGTATCAAAATAAGAGTTACTATGATTCAACAAAAATAATTTTATGTTTGGGTGCTAGCACAACATGAAGAATTGTATCAATTGGGTGCAGCCTTAATAAGGTAGAGAATCATTGTTCAAAGTTTGAATCAGAAGGATCCAACAATAAGGATGATGAAAACACATATACTATTCCTGTGGAAAGTAACCAAATGTAATGTATGCAAAGACAACATGTGGAGACAATTTGCCTATCTCAGAAAGAGTTTTCAGGATTGCAAAAATGAACTCATTTTATTCTGTCCATATTTTTCTTCATTAAGTGCTTGTACATAAGAACTTTGAAGGGAAATGCATGTAAAATTTCTGGGCAGATCATAGCAGATCTCCTTTGCAACATATAGCTTCTCAGGAAAACAAAGCTGGTTCTACAAACTGACATACTGAAGGAAGGCTTTGTCCTTCTTTATATAAGAAAAAAGTCAATACTCAGAGACATGAAGTATCAAATATGTATTAAGATTCCATCAAATGGATTTCGGTCTTGCCCTCCCACCATCTGGTAGAGAGGAAAGTCTCAGGGACTATTCTAGCCCACCTTGCCCACTTTGCATTCAGTGACATCCTACCACTAGACCATTCCTGCCACTGAATCCCCCATAAGGACCTGGAGGCAGTACAAAGCAGCCAGCTTCATGGGCCACCATTGTGGTCTTGCTACTCCACAGAATGGGAGAAAGGGGGTGGGAAGGATAGAACCTGAACTCATACCCAACAGGATAGGAAAAGAAGCCTTCTAAACCCACTAGAAGAAGGGATGGGAAGGCAACAGTATAAGAACACATCCAACAATAGAAAGACTTATATGATATAATGAAATTCAAGGGACTCTACACCAGCAATCCCTGAACATCCCAAAAAATGATTAAACAGGTGTGAATGCCCTCACAAACAACCTCATGGAAATAATAGAGACCCTGCAAGAAGATATGAGAAATTCCCTTAAGTAAATGGAAGAAAAAACAAACTAAAAATGCAAAAAATCAGCAAATCTCTTAAAGAAAGCAAGGAATGCAGAGAAAAAATGATCAAACTGTTGAAGCAAAAAAAATTCAAACAATTTAAGACCTCAAAATTGATATAGAGAAAATAAGGAAAACACAAACTGAGGGAATGCTGGAAATAGAAAACATGAGTAAATGACCATCAACTACAGATGCAAGCATAAACAACAAAATACAATTGATGGAAGCAGAGTCTCAGGTGTTGAATATAAACCAGAGGAATAAGTTTTATTGACCAATAAAAACCTTATATCCAACAAATCCATAACACGAATTATCCAGGAAATATGGTACTCTGTTAAAAGACCAAACCTAAGAATAATAGGTATAGAAGAAGGCAAAGAAGCCCAGATCAAATGTCAACAAAACATATTCAACAAAATCACAGAAGAAACATTTCTGAACCTGAAGAAGGATATGCGTGTGAAAGTACAAGTAGCTTACAGAACACCAAATAGGCTGGACCAAAGAAAGTCTCCTTGCCACATAATAATTAAAACACCACACACAAAGATTAAAGAAGGAATATTAAGAAAAGCGAAGGAAAAAGGCCAAGTAAAGTATAAAGGCAGACCTGGCAGAATCATACCTGATTTCTCCATGGAAACTCTGAAAGTCAAAAGGTCCTGGATAGATATCCTATAAACACTGCAAGACCAAAGACTCCAATGCAGGAATCCAGGAAAACTCTCAATCATTTTAGATGAAGAAAACAAGATATTCCAGGACAAAATCAGATTTACAAAATACAATCCACAAATTCAGCCCTAAAGAAAGTTCTGGAAGGAAAACTCCAACTCAAGAAAGATAAATATGTACTCAAAAATATAGGCAATAAATAATCTCACATTACCAAAAGCCAGAAATAGGAGAAAAACTAACACACACCAACACAACCAAAAACAAACACAAAACACACAATAACTAACAATTATTGATCATTCATGTCCCTTAATATCAATGGCTTTAACTCATCTATAAAAAGACATATGCTAACAGAATGGATACAAACACAGAATCCACCCTACTGCTGCATTCAAGTAACACACCTCACCTTCAAAGACAGACTTTACCTCAGAGTAAAGGTTTGGGAAAAGATTTTCGAATCAAATGGCCCTAAGAAACAAGCAGGAGTAAATATCCTACTAAATAACATATTAGACTTCAAACTATAATCTTCAAAAGAGATGAAGAAGGTCATTTGATATTCATCACAGGAAAAATCCATCAGGATGCAATCTCTATTATGAACATCTATGCCCCAAACACAAAGGTACCCACATTTGGAAAAGAATCATTGTTAAAACTCTAATCACACAGTAAACCCCACACACTTAAAGTGGTAGACTTAAACACCTTGCTTAAACCACTGGGCAGGACTACCACACAGATACTTAACAAAGAATCAAAAGAACTAATAGAAATTATTGCCCATTTTGTTCAACAGACAGCTATAGAACATTCCATCCAAACACAAATAATGTACCTTATTTTCAGCACCACTTAGCATCTTTTTTGAAATGGACCCCAAACTTGGCGACAAAGCAAAGCTCAGCAGGTTAAAAAAAAAATGGAATAACTCACGGTATCTTATCAGACAACCGTGGCTTAAAATTAGAATTCAAAAACAACACAAGTTGCAGAATCCCCACAAACTCATAGAAATTGAACAATGCTCAATTGCATCACTCCTGGGTAAAGGAAGTAATAAAGACCAGAAACCATCTCTTACTAGAATTCAATGAAAAAGAAAGAACAATATACTCAAACCTATAGGAAAGTTTGAAATCAGTTTTAATAAGAAAGTTCATAGGACTAAGTGCCCATGCGAAGAAACTGGGGAATAGACACACTAGAGAATTAACAGAATACCTGAAATCTCTAGAAAAATAAAAAGAAGCATACTCACAAGGAGGAGTAGACAACAGGAAATAATCAAATTGAGAGCTGAAAGCAATAAAGTATAAACAAAGAAAACATTACAAAGAATCAATGAAACAAAGAGTTGGTTCTTTTAGAAAATCAACAAGGTAGACAGACCTTTTTGAAACCTAAAAAAGGCAGAGAGAGAACACGATAGTTAACAAAATAAAAAACGAAAAGGGGATAAAACAACAGACACTGAGGAGTTCCAGAGAATCCTCAGGTCATACTTTGAAAACCTGTACTCCACAAAATTTGAAAATCTAAAGGAAATGGACATTTTCCTGGTTAGATATCAATTACTAAAATTAAACCAAGAACAGATAAGTGGTATAAATGGACCTATAACCCCTAAGGAAATAGAAGCAGTCATCAAAACCTTCCAACAAAAAAAAGCCCAGGGCCAGATGGTTTCAGCTCACAGTTCTACCAGAATTTCAAAGAAGAGTTAATACCAATACACTTCAAATTCTCCCAGACAATGTGAACACAAGGGCTGGGCGTTGGTGGCACACGACTTTAATTCCAGCACTCGGGGTGCAGAGGCAGGTGGATCTCTATGAATTTGAGACTCGCCTGGTCTACAAGAGCTACTTCCAGGACAGCCTGCAAAGCCACAGAGCAACCCTGTCTCGAAAAACCAACCAAGCCCCCACCCCCCAAAAAAGCAATGTGAACAGAAGGATCATTGCCAAACTCTTTTTACAAGGCTACAATTACCTAGGTTAACAAGTCACACAAAGACACAACAAAGAAAACAGAACTACATACCAATCTCCATCATGAACGTTGATGCAAAAATGCTCAATAAAATACTGGCAAATTGAATCCACAAGCACATCAGAAAAATCAGCCACCACGATTAACTAGGCTTCATCCCAATGATGCAGGGAATGTTCAACATAGGAAAATCCTGATTGTTTACCCAGCTTCTCTATTTCCAACATTCCCCCAGTTTATGTTTCTTTATTAGATCTATTTCAGTTTCCTGGTCTTGAATTTTTACCTTCATTGGTTTGATTGTTTTTTCATGGCTTTCTTTAAGAGATTTGTTGATTTCTCTTATATTTTGGTTTGTTTTTTCTTCAATATTTTTAAGGTTTTCTTGCATATCCTCTTTGAGGACCTCCATCTTTTTCATGAAATTGTTTTTAAGGTCATTCTCTTCTGCTTCATCTGCATTGTGATGTTCAGGTCTTGCTGTTGTAGTGTCCCTAGACTCTGATTGTATCATAGGTTTTTCTGTTTGTGAATGTGTTTTTATGTTGTCTTCTTGCCATCCATTCTTCCAGTGTGTGTAGGAGGAGTCATTTCCTCACCTCGTGGTTAAGAGACCAAGTTTCCTTTCGGGTGGTAGCAAGAAGGTCTAATATTCTGATGGCTCTCCTCTTCCTTTTTATGGAGGCTGGACTATAACCTGGGCCTTGGCAGTCTCTGGGTTGGGTAGGATATGCTGGGATGGCATCACTTGTGCTCTCTCCCCAGGCCTCAGTTAGCTCTGAGCAGGACACCAGAGGAGGGCCCAAAACAGGTTCACTCTCACCTAGACCTGTGGGTAGAGAAGGGGACTAGGATGCAAACAGTCTCTGGGTGGGCTGGACCTGATAGGATGGGATACCCAGTGCTAAGTCACCAGGCTTCGGCTGACTCCCAACAGGGCAAAGAAGGCAGTTGGAAACAGGCCCACACTTAGCTTGCTTGTTTACATTTTTTTTTTCGAGACAGGGTTTGTCTCTGTAGCTTTGGAGCCTAGCCTGGCACTCACTCTGGAGACCAGGCTGGTCTCAAACTCACAGCGATTACCCTGCCTCTGCCTCCCAAGTGCTGGGATTAAAGGCATGCACCACCAATACCCAGCTACTTGTTTACATTTTTTTATTCCAGATTAGTTTTTGTTTTTTCATTTTTGGTTTTTCAAGACAGGGTTTCTCTGGGGCTTTGGAGGATGTCTCAGAACTAGCTCTTGTAGATCATGCTGGTCTAGAAATAAGAGAGATCCACTTGCCTCTGCCTCATAAGTGAAGGGATTAAAGGCATGCACCACTGCCACCCAGTTCAGAATGGTTTTTAAATTTGTTTCTTAGTGCAACCGGATTTTTGACAGCCCACTATTCACCCAAACTCACCAAATAATTGTTCATGACTCTAATCTTCTCATTTCTACTCATCAATTTTGGGGTTACAGGACTACATCTATACTTCAAGCACCTGTTTTGTTTTTCTGCTTACTGTTTTTTAAAGAGACTTTCTGTCTCTTTATAATAAGCTACAGGAACTCACTATGTAGTCTAGGCTGGGCTCAAGCTCACAAAGATCCATCTGCATATGTTTACTTAGTATTCTGATGACAAATCTGTGCAGGGATTAAAGGTGTGTGCAGGGATTTAAAGCCACTGTCTTTCTCTAACAATTCTAATTGTTAGGTTGAATGTGTCCCTTGAAATTCTCAGGGAAGCAGTGAATAGTGACACTCATTGGTATGTTTATTATTCTCATGAAAACAAACATTTTCAGACAAATACTTCTTAAGATGACGATTGATTTAATTAATTAAATTATACAATATAAACAACAGTTATGAATATCAGTGCAGGTAAATCATGCAATATTTATATTGAAGTTTTATCAATTTTGTGCCTTTTGGCTAATCCATTTGCAAAATTTGCAGGTCTTTCCTACTATGTGAAATTTTTTTTTATTTTCCCAGGATTACAGCATCTTGCAATTTCAGCAGTCAAAATTCTTAGTTTTGTGGTTTTGGAAGACTAGACTTCATAAATTGTAGTCACGGATCTTTGTCTCTTGGGGTTAAGTATATTTTGAAAGACAACAGAAATGGGGGAAGAAAAATGAACACATAAATCAGGTATCAAAATTGAACCTAGTAATTAGCATGTTTGGAGAAGGTCACTTATAAGGGCACAAGTATTTCATCCCAGATCTTCAATACATAGTCCAAGTATTTATGAGTTTGAGGTCTAGCTGGACTCCATAGGAGTTCCAGTCCAGACTGGGATAAACAGTGAAACAAATTCTTAAAACACAGAACAGCAACAATAACAATAATACAAAACAGACAGAAAACCAAAAAGGATTCCAAACAGCTGTGTGAGCCAACACTGTTTGAAATGATAGAATTGCAGTGAAAATCATTCTCTTCCACCTAATTAATTTGTGAGCAGACTAGGCTACAAGATACACATTTAAAAAAAAATAAGTCAAAAACCACCAAATAGAAAACTCATGAAAAAAGACAGAAAAATCTGCATTTTGGATACACATTTTAATAACCCCCACAGAGTACAATCTTTGTATCATGTCTCTCATACATCATGAACTCCAAAAATAATGCAACATTACATGACCACAGAGGTGAACTTGATAAAGACTGTCTTCTTTGTGTTTCAGATAAACTACTGGGTGCCTCTTGTTATCTGTATTATTCCACTTCCAAGTGTTTATGTTGGTCATTGGAATTCCAAACTATTTGATATGAGAAATTATTAACCAAATTACAATGATCTATAGGTCACAAGTCATTGCAGATATATGACAATCTTGATATTTCCTTTTAGTGTGGTATGGTTCCCTTTCACAACAGTGACTGACTATGATTTCTTTGGATGTGTTGTCCTTCCATGGTATCATCAAGATTTACATAAGGATGCAGAGCTGGGGCTGGGGAGGATACCATCTGCAATTCAAGCAGAGTGGAAAGGGGCTTTTCCATCCTTAGCTAGCATGTTAGTTTATTGTTTTCCTTCTAGTTTGGATCAATCTATTATCATACAACAGGCTGATCTTGTTCTTCCTAGGCATTTAGGTTGTCTTGGCCCTGGAGACCCTGCTGCTCCACTTAGTGATTAATAGGAATCAAGTCCTGACTGCCACACCCAGGTATAGTAGGTGTGATCTAATCTCATTCACAAATCATTAGCATCATTGATTGCTCTGAAGTCAGGCAGTATAAAAGGAAGTGAACTTGCAGAGAACCTGAATTGGAGCAGAGCAGAGGCTTGGAGACATATCCTTTCCTATTGCTTCCTGGACTTACCTTGAAATTCATTCCAGAAAGAGGTAAGTTTGGAGAATAGTAACATTCCCCTTCTTGGTGGCTTGAGTAGTATGTTTTTTGTTTTTTTTTTTTAATCATTGTTCGTGAGTTGAGGGAAAAGCTGCTCACAATTACTGTGAAATCACAAAGACATAGTGTGATCATTGGGTAACCATTCTTTTTTGTTTTTGTTTTTGTTATTTTATTTTTCATTTGTTTGGTTTTGGATGTTGGAGGCAGGGTTTCTGTCTTCTGTTTGTAAGAGCTCTGGCTGTCATGGAACTAGGTCTGTAGACTAGTAGACCAGTCTGTCTAAAGATAAACCAACCTCTGCCTTCTGAGTGCTCAGATGAAAGTCCTAAAACACAGCTACACAGCTGGAAAACCATTCTGATAAAGGATATAACCTTTAAAACCCTGAGTGATAGGAATTGCTGTCTTTCTATATGAACATCTCTTTGTTATCCTAAGAATCCCAGCTTGAAGGTCATTCCATTTTACTTTTTTTTTGATATTTTGAGATCGATTTTCTCTGTATTCCTTTGGAGCATATCCTGGAACTTGCTCTAAATGCCAGTCTGGCTTGGATCTCACAGAGATCAACCTGACTCTGCCTCTGGAGTGCTGGGATTCAAGACATGTGTCACCAATGCCTGGACATGCACTTTTAATGATTTTCTTATGAAAGAGTTGCACTGTGGCACATTGTAATGGGAGACAATGGGAAACCTTAAAATTTGAGGTGTAGGCCGGCCCGTGCGTTGGTGGCACACACCTT
>NC_048602.1:14106541-14134470 GCF_003668045.3 Cricetulus griseus | reverse complement strand
TGATGAGGCCGGTCCCACACTGGTGGCATTTTCTAATGCGAGCAGCAGTCATTTTTTCTTCAATAAATGTCTGGTACTTGACGTCATCCTTTTTGGCCAGCTCTTCACAAGTGAGGCCAGTATGCTCTTTCCAGAGACCCTGACACTTCCTATAGGTCTCCTTCTGGCAGCCAGGATTAGGGCAGCTGAATGTCTTCACATCCCTGTGCAACAGAGCAGGGAAGCTACAGCAGGGGCACCTGACGAGCTCATCACCACTGGCTGCAGTGAATTCTTCAGCTTTCCGTTCATCGTATTTGCACAGAATGGTCTGGGGGAGCACCTTCTCCAGTTCACTGGTTGGGAAGGGATATGTGCAGCTTCCCTCCATGCAGGTGTGTTCTGCCTTTCCTGACCCAAACACTGCCTCTTGGGCATATCTGATTCTTTGGAGAACAAGTGAGCATCAGAACACTGTGACATCTCCTCAAATGCAAACTCCCCAAAGCAACATCCACATTCCATCAGCTCTCCATCCTTTTGACACTTTTCTGCTTTCATCTGCATTCCTTCTTGTCCTCACCTGTTTTCCAATTTGGCCTCCTGAGATGCTGGCAGTTCAACACTTGAATTTCTAGGACTTTCTTCTCCTAGTCTGTTCAGACCATGCCACTGGGCAGCTGGTTTGAAGATAGTGGGCCCGGATGTCTGAGGTTCATGGTTTTCATGACATCATCCAAGTTGTCATCTGCATGATGCTCAGTATCTGTGGCAACCACTGGAATCCCTTCTTCCTCAATGGACTCAGATATGGTGACAGGCATTCTTTCCTCTCCCTGGTGGCACTGAAATTTGATCAACCGAATGTCTTCCTCCTTGTTGTTTTCCTCTGCCATTTTCAAATTCCTGTGTAGATATTGGTGTTTTTAGTACCCAAGCATATACATAAAGTTCAGGCTGAAAGGGCTGATCCACTCTTGAGCTCTTCACCAAGCCTCAAAATCCTCCCTCTCCTCAGCTTGGCTGGAGAAAGAATGCCTCCTACTGAATCAGACTAAATAGTCTTAATCAATATGAACAACCACTTGCATACTTCTCTTTCCTTCCTCAGTTCAGTATGGACAGAATCCTGTCTCCACCCACCTTATCACTAACCCTGAGCCCAACTGGTATTGAAGTTCTACTCCAAGGACATGACCTTATATTTATATCTATCAAGGACCCACACCTATTATCCCCAACATTAAGCAGACCCCCACCGTGTAGCCTCCCTCAGTCAGCAGGCCCACCCTTAGGAACCCTGGCCCAGACAGGATGTCTTTCTCTATTGCAAATATAAATTCAGTGATAATTTGGTTTGAGAATAGAAAACTAACAGAGGCTTGAAGGTATCCTCTTTGGTCCCCTTACCACATGGAACTTCTGGACAAAACATATTTGTCTTTCACTAGTCATTGACCATCTCAAAAATCGTGTCTACTCAGCTAGTTGACCAGTAAGCTTCCTCTTTTCCTCCCTGTTACTTAAAGCCATAATTAATTTTCTTATTTTAAATAGAGACAGAGTCTCTCAATATGGCCCTGTGTGGATCTAATAAGAGAAATGAGGCACACTTACAACTCACTGAGTTTCCCATATCATCTGTCTCCTGTGTTTTGGGGGGGAAATGTGGTACACATAGGCACCAAGATTATCCCTTTTTAATGGGGATGAGCCTTCTCTGTCTTAGACAATCCTGGGAGACATTCTTTTCTTACATGTTACCAAAATTCTGTCCTCTCTATCTGGGACATTTGGAGCATCACTCAGGTCCCCAAGTTTATGGGAAATACCACTGGGAATTCCTCCAACAATAAAGTGCTCAGTAGTAAAGGGCAATAGATAAAAGAGGATCAACAGTCCCTAGATTTAAAAGTCAAGACTGCCATCAATTTCTCCAGGATTCATATACAATGGTGGGCTCAGAGCTCTCAATTTGTAGACAAGAGTGCACAATCACATATTAGCTGTGCACATACCTTGGGGACTCAATAGCACTCTTCTCTGCTCTTCCACAATCCCTGCACTTCTCTGCAAGTGACAAACTTGCAAACAGCTCCTGATGTTAGACCTGACACAATTCCTATCTGGAAGGCATATAGTAGACCTCCTCCTCCAAACACACACACACACACACACACACACACACACACACACACACACACAAACACAAACACAAACACACACCAATTCCAGAATGCTGGCCAAGGCTCTTCCTCTCAGTGGCCCTCTCTTCCACCAACGTCCCCTGCTCTCACACCCACGACATACACACTTCCCTCATGGCACCAACTCATATGAAAATCACTAGGTTGTTGCACTTTTCCTGGACACATTGTTTATTGGATTCTACTCTAAGGTCATGGGCTGAAATGGCTCCACCAAACAGGAGACTTAAAGCTCCTCCCATTCTCTGTCTGCTTCCATCCAAAGATGCTCAAATCCTTTATCTTGACACACCTTTGGAGCCACTCAATCTCTGCTGTACACTATAGAGACCTAATCTCATTGAAGTAATTTTCCTTTTTGAGGGGTTTCAACATAAGGTTTTTCTGTATAGCTTTGATGATTGTCATGGCACACATTCTGCAGATCAGGCAGACATCCATCTCAGAGATGTTCAAATGCTGTGATTAAAGGCAGGCAGCACCACTGCCCAGCTGCTTCAATTATTCTTGTGTATGTTGACCACGCCGGTCCTACAAATCACAGACATTATTTGCCTCAATTTCTTGACAGCTGGCATTAAGAGTGGCTTACCAGTTCCTTCAAGATATAATCATGATTCACATAACATTTTCTGATTGACACGTTTATGTGATAATGAATACTAAGAGAAAATTGGCCTTACCCTCTTCAGTATCCCTCCCGGAGTACATTGGGGCTCTACCTGTCAATGCCCATATCAAAAAATGGACTTCTACTTAACCTCCTTCTAGGGATATTATTTAGCTCTTGCTTTGGATACCCTTCTTGTTGTTCAAGGGCTGCTGAGATTCTTCCCTTATTGTTTGCAACAATTTCCAACTTCCCTCTTCGTACTTGTGCTGCCCAGAAACTCTACCAGCTCCCTTGGTTTCTGTAGACCCTGTCTTCTCAACATAGATTTCCCTGATGGTGTCTGGGGTTCTGTTCATAGATTTTCCCTAGGTATTTGGGTATTCTAAAGAGAATACTGGCATCCCATTTTGAGGGACTGAAGTGTACTTAATCTGTGCTAAGAAACCTTCAGTTTGTTTCCAAGGGTTCCAGCTACTCCCGGTGCTGGAATACAGTGGCTAAAAGTGACATCTTACTTGTTCGGGAAACCATGTCAAGGACTACCTCAGTATAGTGATATCCTGGAAATCTTCCTCGCCATCTACAAAGGCTGAACATGTTCAAATTTTAAAAAGCTGGGTGACTTCAGCCTCATTGACAGAGGACTTGTCCATCTTTATGTCCAAACACAGGTAGATAAAGGGAAAAATGAAAATGTATTTAAAATATGTTATTTCATGTGTTTTTGTGTATGCATTGGGTCCATATCCTGCCATAGAACATGTGTGGATGTAGGAAAACAAAAAGTATGTTTTCCCCTTCCATCATGTGCACCATGGAATTCAACCTCAGGTACTCAAGCTAGGTGACATGGACTTTGGCTGTACAATTTCATAGCTCTTGATTGAAAGGGTTATGTTTCCAGGCAAATCAAAGACTGTCACCAGGTTTCCATAGCACTGGCTGGTTTCAAACTCATTGAATGACTAAGAATGACCATGAACTTCTGGTCCCAAACCTCATTCACTCTAAGATTATGGACAGAGATCTCTTGAGGGATCCATTTCCACTCCCTTTAGATGCTACGGAGAACCACATGAAGACATTCTGTCCTTACTGGATATTTATTCTGAGTCCTTTCTGGGCATTTTCTCCTATTTCTTTAACAACTTTAGGAACACTAGTCCTACATTGGCTCTTGCTATAACCATGAGATGGGAGAGCAATTCTGTTCTAGAAGATGTGACCAATGGTCTCTATTGATAAATAACTTTTTGGAATTCTCCCCTTTATAAAATCTTTCGCATCCCAAACTGAACTTGAATTTGCTCTATAGCCCCTAATGACTCTGAATTTTCTTCAAAAGTAATGTTAGAACAACTATAGTAACAGGGGTTCGTGTCACACACCTTTAATCCCATTACTGGAGAAGCATAGACAGGACCATCTCTGATTGTTTTCTCAAATGAAATGTAAGAACAGGGCATGGGTGTGGCCTTGATGGTGCACGCCTTTAATCCCAGCACTCCTGGCAGAGGCAGGCGGATCTCTGTCAGTTCCAGGCCAGCCTGGTCTCCAGAGCGAGTGCCAGGATAGGCTCCAAAGCTAAACGGAGAAACCCTGTCTCAAAAAACCAAAAAAAAAAAAAATGTAAGCACAAACATCCAAACAGGGTGTGGTGACACACACCTTTAATCCCATTAATGGAGATGCAGAGGCAGGAGGATCTCTGAGTTGGAGGGCTGCATATTTAAAAAATATGAGTTACAGAACATCCAGGACTACCAAAAATCCCAATCTCATGAACAAACCATAAAATAAAATTGAAACTAGCTGGGTGTGGTGGTTCATGTCTTCAATCCCAGCATTCAGCAGGCAAAAGCAGGAGGATATCTGAGAGGTCTTGCACTACTTGGTCTACACAGGGAAATTCAGGACACCCAAGACTATTTAGAGTGACCTGACCTCACAAAAGCAAACCAACAAAAAGACCTTCTATATCTAAAGACATCTCATCAATGCAAATTACAATTGCTTTGAGATTTTTATCTTTCTCAGAAATGCCAAAAACATGAAAAACAACAGAAGATCAGGCTGGTAAAGTTGTGGGGGAAAGGATCCTCATTCATTGCTGTTGGTAGTACAGAATGGTATAGCCATCCCCCCCACCCCACCATCAACCCAGAAACCTTAGTGGCTAACTTACCCTGGCGATCAGCAGAAACTCCTGTCTTCAACAGATTGGTGCTGCTCTGTGAAATTCCAGTCTAAGGACCTGACTTAAATATATTTTCCATCCAGGTCCATCCCAGGTCTTCTATCTTTTTCCCATTGTTCCAGGAGACCCTCCCACTCAATGGCCCCGCCCAGTCTATAACTACACACTATAGTGACTTTGTATATTTTAGTTTGGCTTTCAATATTGATCAGATATAATCACTGCTTCTTTTGTGGAGACCTAAAACACAAAAACATCTTTTGCCCCACCCTCTCAGTTCTCCAATCTTGCTGTTGAATCCAGTTAAAATGTGGTCTTCACTACTTGGTGACATGAGCCTCTGCTCAGGCTGCCAAAGGTCATCCTATTCCTTCTGATTGCTGCCACCCCTCCTATGTTCCTTTTTCCCCCCAATCCAAACCGTATTCACCTTTATTAAAGATGCTTTCCATAAACAATCATGGTATTTCAGGCAGGATGTGGGCACCCAATCAGTAACAGTTTACATGAACTTCCAAACTCCCTTCTTGTATGGACTATCAAAATCAGAATGAAACTATAAAACCCAGTGAAGTCTTCATTCAATGCTTTGAAAAAGGGAAGAGCTTAGAGTGAGGGTTGACATTTCACATTAAGGCTGTTGTTTAACAGCTTTTCACAAGCAGAAAACTGACTTTCAGGAAACAAAATGAAAACAGCAGAATTATCATTCTGAAGATCCACAGTCCTATATAAAAGGAAGCATTGCTCTTTTGAGGATATTATTTTCACTGCAACGTAAAGAATGCCCAACAGACCATCAAAACCTATTTTAGGGGTCAGGTTCCAATAGGTCTGATTTTAAGGGAGTTAAGTCTATGTTGATGGTACAAGGGGAAGGTGATATAAAAATGAATTTGGAGTTTTCCCACACAAGGCATTCTGTGTTGTGGTAGCTACATATGTCAACACCAGGACATCTCTACTGAGCCAAGAGGTACGTTCTAAATTGTCACGGAAAGATATTTTCCATCAATCATCATCAATTAACCTAGCTTAGGAGACATTTTCTTAGTGACACATGTTCCTTCCCTACCCCAAAACAATGAAGTGTTCTGTGGGCTAACAACATAGCTTTAAAAAGAACTAAATCAATGCCAGGGTTTGGTGGCACACACCTTTAATCCCAGCACTGGGGAGGTAGAGGCAGGCAGATCTCTGTGAGTTTGAGGACAGCCTGGTCTCCAGAGCGAGTGCCAGGATAGGCTCCAAAGCTACACAGAGAAACACTGTCTCGAAAAACCAAAAAAAAAGAAAAAAATGTAAAACATAATTCTGCATTTTTATCAAACTTGATAAAAATATTATTTAAACTGTACAATCAGCAGAAGTACACAGTTATCAAAAATGCACACATTTCACTTGTCATCTCCTGCTTCTTCAGCTTTTTGTGCCTGGTCTGTTTTGGTGTCTCCATTTTCTGCAGGGTTATTTGCTTCCTTGCCAGCATCTGATTTCCCCGTCTTCCCTCAGGTACCTTTTCTCCCTTCTTTGCAGGAGCCTTTTTAGGCTTGGGCTCTTGCTTTGGAGGACCACTTTTAGCAGGGAACCTTCGAAGGTCTTCTCTGTATCTCTTCCTTCACCTTGGCTTTATATCCTTTAGTATCTGCTTCAGCCTTTCTTTTGGGCATGGTTCCCCTGGACATTGGCACTGAACTCAGGATTGCAGAGGTGCTCAGTTTTGGAGCCTCTGGGGGTGGTTCTGGCTGGTTATTCCCTTTTAACTTTTTTGAGACAGGGTTTCTCTGTGTAGTCCTGACTGCTCTAGAACTCACTGTTTGTACCAGACTGTACTCAAAATCAAAGAATTGCATGTGCTTTCCTCTGACTCTGGAATGTGGGGATTAAAGGTGTGTGCCACAATGATCCACTCTTTTTTCACACAGGGTTTCTCGTTAAAACCCTGGCTATCCTGTATCTCACTGTATAGACCAGGTTAGCCTCAACCTCACAGAGATCTTCTGGCCTCTGCCTCCTTTGTGTTGACATGAAAGGATTTCCCACCAAACCCAGCATAGTCACCCCTTGTTGATGCAGTAGGGCTGGTTAGTCTTACAGCTGTCTGCCTGTGACTCTTTACATTCATGATGCTACGACCACCTAGCTCCACTTCATGGGCATCTAGATCCTCTCTCTGCTCCCCAGGTCAATAGATGTTCAAAGTACTCATTTCCCCCAAATTCCCTATACACAGTCATGAAGGCACAAGCCTGATGCTGGCTTCTCTGCTTGTAGATTGATTGTTCAATGAACGATGTCAGTGTACAGCAAGTGATGGAGTTTTTGACAGAAGGAATTGCTTTCAGTTTGGTCAGAGAATGCACTGAGTTCAGTCCACCCCTCTGATGCCTCAGCTCATGTCCCAGGTGTTTTACCACTTTCCCCGCCATAACATGGAAGACCCATGTGACCTTTGACTTGTTCTGGAATCCTCTCTGAGGGAAGAACTCAGTTTAAAGGGTCAACTCCCAGGAAATTTTCTGGACATTCACAGAGGATTAAAATGAACTACAGTAATGAATTATTGCAAAATTAACAACACAGTGCTTGGAGAGGCAGTGACAGACCTCTTTTCCATCTCTGTGGGAAATCCTGGCATAAATCCCAGAAACTAGGAGAAATATAAACACAGGGTAAAATATGTTGTTTCAAAATATTTTATTACAATCAATATATCAAAAAAAACAAGTATCAGAGGCTGAGGTGGCACATACCTTCCCTTCCATTATGTGGGAGGCGAAGGAGGAGGCAGGTGCATCTCTGTGAGTGCGAAGAGAGCATGGACTACAGAGCAATTCCAGGATGGCATGACTACACAGACAATTTCTCTCTGAGTGTGTGTTTTTACACATTTTTGTTTGTGTATGTGTTCTGGACACACTCATTCTAGGCCCCATATGGGGAGGTAATAAGACAACATGTGCAAGTTGCCATTACACTTCAGCCATGAAGTCCTGAAAACACAGGCTAGGTTCACATATTTGGTGGCAAATCCTTCACTAAGTCATGTCCCAGAATCCAGATCATCCATTGCTTTTGTTTTCCCACAAAATTTTGCCCCATCAATTTGAAATCTCTCATAGGGTAGAACTAGACATGTGGTATCTGTAGCTCAGGCAGGACTCACACTCTGGTAGGACTTCTGATTACTAAAAACTTCTGATCCCCCTGTCTCATCCACACTGAGATTTGAGACCCACAAACTGTGATTATGCTTTTACTAAGCTCTTCAGCTGCTTGATACTCTAATGCTTGACTTAGCCACTGAAATTTTTGCACCAACACTAGGGTGTGACATAAGGTGCTTAGGACACAGGAGCACCGATTCCCACAAAGCCTCAGTTTCTGAAATATCCTAGCCCTTTTCTTCAAGCCCAGCTCTTCCATGATATAGCAATACTTGGTCTGAACCAAGGATTCTGATTACATTGTGAAGTGATGCTTGGTACGGTAACAATGTATCATCAAGTCTGTAAATTGACAAGCTCTCAAAGGAATTTTAGTAAGAGCTCCTCTGTAGATGGACCTGAACTTTGCCCAAAGAGCATCTCGCTGGAGAAGTAAACTCTAAATTGTCAGACATAAGAAAAAATAGGTGTACAAGGGAATGGGTTGACTCCACAACTTCTTTTTTTTTTTTTTGGTTTTTCAAGACAGGGTTTCTCTGTGTAGCTTGGAGGTTATCCTGGCACTCACTCTGGAGACGAGGCTGGCCTTGAACTCACAGAGATCCTCCTCCCTCTGCCTGTCGAGTGCTGGGATTAAAGGCGTGCATGACCAACGCCCAGCTCACAACTTCTTTAGAATTTTCATTTATCTATGGCTGTCACACCAGAGATTGGTCCATTTGTACTTAGACCATGGGTTGTTCAAACAGATCTAGAAAGAGGAAGAAAAAAGATGTCATAGAAAGACCTGTGTGCCCTAGGTGAGCATGCTGCCTGGATATCTTCGTTCTGGCAACTAACCTCAATCACACACAGTTTTGTGGGTGTCTAGATACCTAAAACAGTGTAGGACAGTAGGATAGGTATGATGTGACACTGAAAGATTTTAGTTTGCTGAGAGAAAAAGTTTTGAAATATTTTAGTTCACAGAGAGAAAAAGATTCCCACAGGCCTTGGCCCAGGACAAGAAAGTTGGCCTCTGGGGTGGGGGGGGCAATCTTCAAGGCAATCCTCTTTGAGTCACACCTGGCTGGCCAAAAGACAATCAAGGACTTTTCAGGGTATGTTCTGTGATGTTTCCTTTTTAGAAAAGCAGGTCACATCTGAGTGACTCCTCTAACATGAGATCGTACCTTGTAATCAATCACTTTGTGACCCTTGCCTGTATGCTGTTCTGCAGTTTTTTCCTATATAAGGAGCTTGCACACCATGCTTGGGTGTGCAGCTTTCCCGCTATTGCTGACACCCAAAAGCACATTTGTTCAATCAACCCTCTTGCTTTTGCAGCTCTTGATCTGGTTTCTGAGTCTCGGGGGCTCCTCAGGACCCTGAGGCACTTAGGAGTCTGGGAGGTCTTTCAACACAAGAAGGCTAGAGAGAGTCTTCACCGAGCATGTGACAATTTGGCTTAATCATGGTACCCAGGTTTGACACAGAATAATTGGGTGCAGTCATGCATAAACAAAGGTTCATCTTCCAAAATGTCCCAAGATGCATCAAACATTGAGGAATCCACAATACCTTGGGATTCTCATTAATATACTGGTACCATGGCTGTTCTGGCTGCTGCAGAGAGGGACAAGACAGAGACAAATCTGGATCACATAGTCAGTAATCAAGACCAGTTCCCAATTTTGAGTCATACCTGGGGATAAGCCCAGACAAAATGTTTTATGAGGAGAGGCTTTTGTTGCTTGAGTACAGACTCTGTTCCTTCCATTAGTATTTTGGAGCTTCAGAGTGAACATGCTGGTCACTATATTCATCTGAAAACCCCAGAGGTACTAGGGAACCATCACAAAGAGAAGTCACTGAGGACATTAAGAGTGTCTAGGATTCAATATCAGGTTCCCAATTTTAGGGGAACTGGATGTCTTGGGAATCTGGAGGAAGTAGGGGACATTGAGACATTTGGAGTCTAACGTGGTTACATAGGAGGGTTGATTCTGGGCCCATGATTGCACTGGAATTCCTTTGTGCACTTAGTAATATGAGGACATAGTTGTAGACTTAACTTCCTGGCATGGTCTTGAGTCATCTGGAAACCTATTTCCAAACATGCATATGAATGCAGTTGGAATCTGATTGCAGTATGGAAAACTGGCAGAATATGGGGCTTACTTTATGTGAATTTGCTGGATCTTTCTCTTTTAAATTTATTTATTCAGTCTGGGTGTTTTTTGTGCATGCCTTTAATCCCAGCACTTAGGAGGCAGAGGCAGGCAGATCTCAGTAAATTCAAATCCAGCCTGGTCAACAGAGAGAATGCCAGGATAGTCTCCAAGCTACACAGAGAAACCCTGTCTCAAAAAACCAAAAAAAGAACAAAAATAAAAACAAAAAAGAACCAAAAAAAGATTTATTTATTTAGTTGGGCAGTGGTGGCTCTTGCCTTTAATCCCAGCACTGTGGAGGCAGAGGCAGGTGGAACTCTATGAGTTTGAGATCAGCCTGGTCTACAAGAGAAAGTTACAAGACAACCTGCAAAGTAACATAGAAACCATGTTTCAAAAAACAATAACAAAACCAGATTTATTTATTCATGTATTTGTACAGTGTTCTGTCTGCATGTATCCATCAGGGCAGAAGAGGACACCAGATCTCATTATGCATGGTTGTAAGCAATCAGGAACTTGTTGGGAAATGAATTCTGGACATCTGGAAGAAAGGTTAGTGTTCTTAACTACTGAGCAATCTCTCCAGTCTCAGGTTATCAAGCTCCATTAGGAGACTCGTGTGCACTGGTGCACATGGAAGCACACTTGGGAACCTAGCTGGTAGTAATTGGATAGAAGAACTCCACAATCCCCAGGTTACACTCACCAAGATAATCAGCATTAACAAAGTTGTTTCATAATTCCTAGGCAGCAGAGACAACACAAGTGCCTAGTCTTTCTCTCTACCTGCCATTTTGTTTCCTGAAACTCTATGTTTCTAATCAGTAGAATAAATATATACATAGCTACTATGATAATAAAAGTTTGTCAGCTCCAGAAGACTGGCAATAGAAAGGAAGGTGACACATAGTACAAAAATCCAAGTTGTCTTTCCATTTCCTGGTGTTTCTGTCTCCAATTAAGGAGTGAAGGGAACCTGAGGTAGCCATATGAGGTGTCCCTACCTATGTCTCACCATTAACAGAGCAACTGTCTCATCTTGACCAAATCAATGCTTTTTTGAAACTCTCCAATTACCTGACATTAAATGTCTTTTCCTTCTGTCACTCTCTCAGCCTCTCCAACTTCTATACCCTTGGGTCTTGCAGACCATGCCACAATGAACCCCTAACACTTTTGGATCCATTTAGGGACAACTTTTTTATTGGACAGATCTATGAAGGTGAGCATATAAACTTAGAGGGCCTTAGCCATAGCTTGAGACTCCTGTACTGTTGGGGCTTCTGTCCAGAAATAAATTGGCCTCCAGTAGTTGCTGTCCTTTTCAGAAAATGGGACACAACTCTGCTCTTTGCTCTGGGGTCTTTCACACTTCTCCTATTGCTGTCACCCTGTCTTTCTTTGTATATATGTTGCTTCCTTGCCTTATATGGTATTGTTTTTAAGACAGGTGGGTTTGGAGGCTGTCCTGGAACTAGCTCTTGTAGATCTGTCTGGAGTCGAACTCACAGACATCCACCTGCCTCTGCCTCTTGAGTACTGGGATTGAAGTTGTGTACTGCAACCACCAAGTGCCTTCCTTTATTCTTTACTTCTTACATTTTTGCTTGCTTGCCTGCTGGCTGTCTTATCATCTTGTTTCATTAAGACAGAGTTTCTGTGTATAGACAATGTTGTCCTATATCTCCATATATAGACATCTAATCCCAGTTACTTGGGAAGCTGCATCAAGAGAACTGCAAGGTCCAGGACACCCTGTGCTACAGAGTGTCTTTGAGGTCAATAAGGACATGTGACCCCATTTACATTTGAAAAAGGAGGGGATGGAATCAAGAAATTTACATTAAGAAGTCACCACTTTAGATGTTTACTATGAACATGTGTCTGTTTCACTCTCTACTTTTGAGGAGAAAAAGGAAAAGAGGAGAGAAAACAGCAAATTGTTCCATTATCAAAGGAATTTATGGCTAGAAGCAATTGAGCAGAAATGTCTTGTATGTTTGGAGACAGAACTTCAGGCCCCAACCTTGCTCTCATGAGTGCACCATCAGCCTCACAGACACAACTAGTCCAAGAAGATTATGTCAACTATTAAAATTACATTTTATCTTATGTGAGATTGTGGCATCATAAGTGGATGAAAGTGGACAAGTTGCCCAATGTTTTTATGAATCCCTTTTTGGTATACAATGCCAAATAATTACTGTCTTTTGAGAAATAATATTTAATACTGTATTCTCTATATATTAAAATCTTTACATTGGGGAAATTTTAATGTGAAGACTCAGAAAGCAGGAGCAGTAAAATGTCTTTGAATTCCATGTAACCTTTGCCTATATAACACATTCCAAGCCAACTTGTGCTACCTAGGAAAAAAAAGTACCTAAATGCTCAAATGTGCATTAATGGGTCATGTACTATGCATATGAGTATTTTTTTCATTTTCCTTCCACTTTCAAAGTTGTGGCCACTCAACTTCTGTTTCTTTTCTCTTTCAAAAAAATAAATAGATGAGTACATGAAAAAGGCCTCAAGCATACACAAACTAATATGGATTCCATCTAATACAACGTTTTGTACCTGAATAAGGGGCCTAAGGTGTACTCTGACTGTCCTCTACTGGAAATGGGAATCATCTCAGCTTGTTGTCCAGTGGTCCTCAACTTTTCCTCCTTTGCCACCCCTTTTTTCTTTATGTCTTGAATACTTCCTGTCTTTCCTTAAATCTTCCTTTCTTTTCCTTGTTTTATTGGTATTGTTTTCCTATATAGCCGATGATGTCTTATGTGTCAATCCGTAGACTAGGCTAGACTGAATCTCATAGAGATCCCACAGCCCCTGGCTCCTTTGTGCTGAGATTGCTCACTCTGTCTTTACAGGGAAGAGACTGTTCAGCCTTAGACCTTCCATCTGTCAATATATCAGCAATGGGGACACCACCCAGTCCATCTACCTGGGTTATCTAGAGCCTCTGTTTCATCCTGAAGGTAAATGGATTTTCCACTTCCCATACTTTCCCCCAATTTCCTGCTGATGGTGCCTTAGTTTCTGTTCACAGATAGGCCCAAGGTAAATGGGTGTTCAGTAGACATGGCTGGCCTATTTTTGCGAGTAACTGACCTGCATTAATCACTACCATGGAAACCTCAGATTTCTTCCCTGGATTTACCCACTCCCAGTTATAGAAAAACAGATTCAGCAACAGGTCTAAATCAGGAAGTCTATGTCAGGGAATACCTCTGTTTACTGTTGTAAATCATAGGAACCTTTTTGACATCTACAGTTGGTTTAACAAACACCGAATCAAATGCAAATTTAACTAAGTAGGGCATGTTGCAGCTAATTGACTGAGCATTTTCTAGGTTTTTGTAAGATCCTGACATCAACCCACAACATTGGGTGATAAAGAAGGAAAAATAAGAAATAGATTGAAAAAATGTTATTACATGTCATTTATTTTCTGTGTATTTGATTACCAGCCTGCCATTGTCAACACTGGAAATAAAAAGACTACATGTGGGAACTGATTTTCCCCTTATACAATTTATTTTATTATTATCGTTGTTGTTTGTTTTCCCCAGACAGGGTTTCTCTGTGTAGCTTTAGAGTCTGTCCTGGCACTTGTTCTGTACACCAGGTTACCCTTATACGATTTAAATGATGGAAATTGTCTCAGGTCCTGAGACTTGGTGACAAGGAGTTTGGATGTAGCATCTCACAAGCTCAGAGACCTTGAATGGCTATATCTCCAGGGAGAATAGAGGCTGACAATGGATTCTCATTTGAAATATATTCTTAACAGATGTACGGCCTATTGGCATCACCAAATAATTTTTATTTGTTTCTTTTGTTTTAGAATTAACAGCCTGATCTTTGCAACTTTTCATTTCTTAAGCCCATTTAATGTCACTGAACACCCGGTTGCTACTACAATGTCTGTATTGCATTGTGATTAGAGACTGGAGGTGCAGGAATGGAAGGCCAGCCCTGACTACTTGTCTTTTTGCCTTTTTTGTTTTTTACCATCTTACCACCATGGGACAACAACTAACAACCGCCTTAAGTTTGACTCTAGATGATTAGGGAGATGTTCGGGACAGAGCCAACAATCAGTCCCTGGACGTCAAGAAGAAAAAATGACAAACTTTATACAATTCTGAATGGGCAACATTTAATGTTGGCTGGCCTCGGGATGGTTCTTTTAATCTTCATTTATTTTACAGATAAAAGAAGAGATGTTCAATTCTGGAACTCACGGACACCCCTACCAGGTTACCTACAACATAACCTGGGAAGACCTGGCCTACAACCCTCCACCTTGGGTGTGCCCTTTCATTGTAACTTAAAGAGGCTAAGCGGAAGCCTCCTGTTCTACCTCTGGACCCACACCCTGAACTTCTTTCCTTTATCCTCCTCCTCCTTATCCTCCCCTTCCTCCAACCCAGGTCCCCGCTGCACCCCAGCCTCTTAACCTCTTGAATACAGTACCTTCTTCCCATACTTGATACACTGTGTTCGATTTAAAAGATGCTTTTTTTTTCTTGAGGCTTAGCCCAAAGAGCCAGCCCCTCTTTATATACGAATGGAAGGACTTTCCCCAAGAGGGATTTGATGCTGAAGATGGCCCAGTGTGCTCACTGAACAAATCTCATCCATTTGAATTTTGTCATTTCAGAAACAAATTATCAGTTCATAGCTCAGAGTTCTGTGATCTGTAGTTGTTATGATGACCTCTGACTAACTAACATTAAAACTGTGAGTCTAGGTTTTTGCTATTTTTCAATTTTCCCCTGATTTTATTCTTCATATGGAGTCTCATTGCTTGCAAACATAAAACAAATGTCACCTCTAACCACTAAGAACTGTGTGTTCACAGGTTGCCCCATTGTAGGGCTTTGCATGTGAATTAACATAGTTTTGACACAAATTATACAAATTATTTAAACATGGCTTGTTAGCCCCACCTTTAATCCCAGCACTTTGTAGGTAAAGCAGGATGAATCTCTGTGAGTTTGATGCAAGCCTGACGTACAAAATGAGTTCCAGAAGACTCAGGGCTGATACACAGGGAAAAACCTGTGTCAAGAAACCAAAAGGAAAGAGAGGGACATGTAATGCTTCTACACACCCTCTGGGTACAACAGGATTTTTTCACCTGGCATTTGGCAGAAAGCAGATGAGGATTCACAGGCCAGGTTTCAGGGTTGCCTACAAGGCAGCTATAAAACCTACTTAGGCTACAGAAAGAAGACCATGCCTCACAAAGAAGAGGAAAATCAAACAGATAAAATGCTCTTGGCTGGGCATTGGTGGAGCCTGCCTTTAATCCCAGCACTACAGAGGCAGAGACAGAGGCAGAGGCAGGCAGATCTCTGTGAGCTGGAGGCCAGCCTGGTCTCCAGAGCAAGTGCCAAGATAGGCTCTAAAGCTACAAAGAGAAAAACCTGTCTCAAAAAACAAAAAACAAAAAAAAAAAGAAAAAGAAAAAGAAAAAATGAAAAAGAAAAAGAAAAAGAAAAAAAGACGTAAAATGCCCCATAAATTTCTGGTTTTCAAGAAACAGAAATAATAATACACACTTACTGTTATCAGAGGTTGTATAACATACAGTCTAAGGAGCAAGGACCTGTAACCCTGCTTCTTGGGAAGCAGAGGCAGGAGAATTGTAAGTTTGAGGGCAGGCTGTCTACAAAGTGACATTGAGGTCAACCAGGGATAAGTGGCCAAAACATTCCAAGCATAGCATTTCTTTAACCCCAACACTCAGGTGACAGAGACAGAGAGATTTGTGATCACCAGTTAAATTGAGCTACCTACATGCTGTGTCCAGGATGCAAAAATACAAAGATAGAGGGAGAAAGAGGGAAAGATTTCAGACAGAATGTCTTTACTTAGCCCTGGCTATACTGGAACTCCCTTTCTAAAACAAGTTGGCCCCAAACTCACAGCTCCACTGGCCTGTCTCCCAAGACCTGGGACTAAAGGAATGGCAGAATTATTTTCTAATGGGCAGGGGATTAAAAAGATCAGGATGACCTGAAAAGTAGCTAGCTCAGGCACAAATTCTGTTATTAAAGTTGCCAACTACCACACTCAGCTTAAGATTTTTTTTTAATCAGAGTATCACTTCCCTTTATGTTTATGTGTTTGTATGTCTGCCTCTTGTGTGTGGAGGCCCATAGCATATAAAAGGTTTTTAGATGCCCTGGACACAGATAAACGGACATTTGTGGTATTCCTGACAAAACTACTAGGAATGAAATTACAAGCTTCAAGGTCAACAAGCCCAGTCCTATTTGTTCTTTGCCTAAGTCTGTTGCCAGTACATGTACCTGTACAACACGGGCATGCTTAACACACTAGGAGACTGGATATTGGACTGAGATACCCATCAATTGCGGTGCCTGATGAATTGTTGTAAGCCATCTACTAGGAACTTCGAATTGAAGTTCCCATTCATGGCAAACAAAGAATTTCTCTGACTCACTGTGACTTCTCTTCCACACCACAGAATACAATCACAGACTTTGATCCCTACTGTGGTTTTTGTTTTGTTTCGTTTCTATGTCAGGGTTTCTCCATTTAGTGAGCCTGTCCTGGCAGACACTCTATAGACTAAATAGTCCTTTTTCTGCCTCCTAGTATGGGGATTAATGGTGTGTCACCCCCACCCATCCAACTCCCTGATATTTTTAAGTTGTAATGTCTTGAAATGCAAAGTAGTGCTGGGTGCTTTAATCCCAGCACTCGGGAGGCAGAGTCAGTTGGATCTCTGTGAGTGAGTTTGAGACCAGCCTGGTCTACAAGAGCTTGTTCCATGACAGCCTCCAAAAGACACAGAAACCCTGTATCAAAAACAAAAAACACAAACATAAAAAAGAAATGCGAAGTAATAAGATACACTTTAAATCTTACTCAAAATCATTTTATTTAATGACAATAATAACTGATGAGAAATTAGTCCTGAAAACTTCACAGATGAAGCCTGGGCTACATAAGAAAACACTATATAGTTTCTTCTGATAAGCTGAGGCAGGATAGGGAATGTGCTGTCTCTTCAGGGCTCTCTTTGGTCTCATTGAATATGCTGGCAAGAGAAGCATCTGTTTCAGGGGCCATGTCCTTCAACACATCTGGGACAGTCCCATCTTCTTACACATCTTCAGGAACTTCTACCACATATCCTTTGTGAACTAATTCCAGCCTGATATCAAGTTTCTTCCCATTACTAGTATCATATAAATGGATTTTTAGCAACCTTGAGTTTCCAGTCTTGACACAGCTAGAGACCTTGGCCATCAATGGTTTCAGGACAGCACAATGAGTGAGTCTCACAAATTCATCTAGAGCTTCCTCTTCCCACTGTTCACCTGATGGGGTGATTTGTGCCAGACTGCATTCTATTTCTTGAAAGGGAAGGCTCAGGAAGTCACTCCTGAGAGCCCTGAATTCCTTTATTGGGCAATCTCCATTATTTCCCCTGTCCACAAAATAGACTTCCCAGTTACCATTTTCCAGGGTACCAAGTATCTTGGCTCGATGCCTGGAACCATCTGCAGAATAACGTGCTGCTACAATGTCTCCTACCTGCACAGTCAAGTCTTCAGGCAGACTGTTTTCATAGTGCTGGTTCATCTCAATGAGAAGTTGATCAACTGGTGGCTGTGATAGCCAATGATTTGGACCCAGAAGTGGGTAGGGTGTTCATAAGTAGAAATGTAGATGTCTAGACACTCATCCTTATGGAAACTGAAGTCAGGACTGGGAACATTAATCATGGACATCTCTGGATTGTTCTGGGCACCAAAATTCTCAAGGCTGTCATTCCAAGTTTTCTCCACCCAGAAACATTCTTCTGTTCCTGCATCTACCATATCACCAACACATATGCAGAGAAGAACCTCATTGTGTACATTTGGCATTGAGGGATCAGTCCATAAAGCTTCTTCACCAGTTCCATCTGGCTCCATCGTTGAGAGTTTCAGAACAGCCAGCCCTAAACTGACAAACCCTAAATCATAAAACAAAGAATAAAATTAATTAAAAATTTAAACTGTGTGTTGCTCCAGGTCTTCAATCCCATCATTCAGGATGCAGAGGCAGGAAGATATCTGTGAAGTCATGAAGACCTCATCTAAATAGAGAGCTCTAAGACAGCAAGGAGAGTATATGATGGCCTGTCACTGAAAACAAAGAAACAAATAAATAAAAAATCCTTCAACATATGTAGCCATCAGATCAATGCATATTAAAATCACTTTGAGACTTTTAACTTTCTCAGAAATGCTGAAAAACATGCAATCAACAATAGGTCATGCTGGTGACCATGTGGGAAAAATGATTGCTTATTCATTGCAGTTGGGAGTAAAAATGGTACAGCCATCCTCACCCACCCCCCAACCTACAGCCTTTCCCTACAGAACACGACCTATCCCACTTGATCAGGACCGATGTCTTCAGGACTGTGGATGAAGCCAGTCGTACAGTCCAATGGTCCATTTCTGAGTGGAGGTGTGTGGACTAGGGAAGTTTAATTACCCAATGATGCTAATGATGAGACAGGAAACACCATATCATCTCAGGAGGGCTCCCAGCTGATGCTGAGCAGCCCCAGTTTATTGAGAGGTCCATTTACATAGTCCTCTAAGGGCAGAGGCAACATCAGAAAGCATTTGTCACAATGTATATCACTAACATCATGGGATTCTGTTGCCTATACAACTCTTGGTCAAGCAGGCAGAGTCTTGAGCCCAAGTATAGGCCTACTCAAGGCTTAAGCTACAGAGTTGCAAATTAGGAGGCATATCACCTTTAGACACAGTAAACAGTTACAGCCTAGTGATAATTAACAATACAATGGTGACTTAGAGCTTCCTGGCATCACCACTGTTTATGTCAGCCAGGGCCTGGAACCCAGAATATTCCATAACAGGGATATTCGGTCCCCCACAGGAGGGTATCAAGGCTGTCAGTGCTAAAAGCCATTCAAAGCAATGAACTGAGATTAACAAGCCATTAGAGAAAATATGGAAAATGAGAGTGTTGCCAGTAATGCAGATAGTGGAGGGAAAATTCATGGGCAGTCAGTGGGAAATAGACTCCTTGAAAAATTTGGCCAGTGGTCATCTGGTGGTTGAATGAGCATGGTCCACAAGAGATTACATATTTGAATGGTTGGTGTCCAAATACTGGAATTGGTTAAGAAATATAGGGGGTGTGGCATTCCTAGTGGGAATTTGTCATGAGACATTGTCACATGACAGGTCCAGTGTCCTTTTCTGCTTGCCTGAAGAGCAGGAAGATATCTCTCAGATCTATGTTTGCCTATTGCCATCATTCCTGACATGAATCCTGTGAAAAATGTAAGTGAGCCTTCATTAAAAATCAACCATGGTAACATTTGCCTTGATCATGGTGTCTCTTCAAAGTAGAAAATCTGTAAAATATTATCTGTGCTAATTTGGGAAAAATTGTGCGTGTTCTGCCAAATCCTAGGAAAGTGAGAGAGGTTAAATAGAAAGCAATGAGTTCATTCATTTCAGAAAACATTTAGTGAGTGATACATTTACTACTGATGAATCATGAAGGTCCATGTGGAAAGGAACAACAACTGAGACCAAAAGGAAAGAAAAGTGTGTTTTGGAGAGGGAAATAAGTAGTTGTAGAAGGAAATAGCAAATACAGAGAAATACACAAAGTGAACAACAGTATCGAGTATACATCAGAGACGCTGTATCAATGATTTCTAACTGCAAAGGAGGGTAGACAAGTTGGTCATAGTGGCTAATACATTCCTCTCAGCACCCAGGTCAACTTAGTGGGCTGTCACATGCTGAAACAGAGCCAGAAAAATTCAAGAAATCTAGTGCCAGTAAAGAGAAGGTACCAGCTCCTCTTTGTAAGCACAGGAAATGTGCACTAATGGTAAGAGTCCACTGAGCTAAGTTTTCACCTTATTGTTTCTGCTCTGTTCCAAGTGGGAAAGATTCTATTCAGAGCCAGAAAACAATGTGGAGATACCAATTCTGTGCTGCTTTTCTTTGAAATGAGAAAGATGCACAATTCTAAGATCAGGGATTCTTCCTTTGTGTTTTCAGTTCAGTATCACTGCAGTCATCTATACATGGCAGTCAGATCAGTAGTGAGACCATGAGAGTTCATTGCACTAAGAATGAGCATGAAAACTAGGTTGCATTCCTAGATAAAAGCTGTTGAGATCCTCAAGTTATAAGCCATTTGCTATGGAGAGCTGCATGTAGGGAGTACATTTGTGCAAGAGGCAAGTATAGAATAATCACATTTAATCCTTTTGAAACTGAAACCCAAGGTTGTGAAACAAAGCTGTAGGATTTGATGTATTCTGGGTTTCAGGTTTGCTTTTGTCCAATTTTTCCTCACTGTGGCCCTGTCCTCTCCTGTAGTCAAGGAATGTATATTCTATGCCATTGAAATTTGCAATGATATAGTTTGCTTGTAGATTACACAAGATGTCACAGTCAAGGGAGTACCATGCTAACTCGACTAAATATTGTAGTGATAATAACCTAAAAAAGTGTGTTTTTAAAGGAAAGTTTGTAATTGTGCACATTTAACCTGTGAGACATCTGTGACAAGTGATATAAGTTTCAGTAATATTTCCTTCAGAGATATTTGTGACCTAGTATTTGGGAGAAGGATGTTGGTAATTGAGATTTCATCTTCATGAATTTTTCATATGATTAATATGAAGTGTATTTCTCTATCTCTTTTGATGTTAATCTGAAGCCCATTTCGTTATATGTTAGAATATCAATAACATTTAGTTTCTTAGGTCCATTTGATTGTAAAGTCATTTCCCAACCTTTTATTGTGCAGTATTTTGACATTGAGTTGTGTTTCTTGTGTGCATAGAAGGTCAGCTCTGGTTTTTGTTTCCATTCTTTTAGCCTGTGTCTTTTTATAGGTCATTTGAGTCCATTGATAATAAGATATACTATTATCCAGTGATTATTAATTCTAGTTGTTTTTTGGTTTTGTTGTTGTTTGTCATGTTGTATGTGTGTTTCCATTCTCTGGGATTTTCTGGTGTGTGTTAATCCATTCCCTTTCCCCACCTGAGTGGAGCTAATTTCATTGACTTGGAGTTTTCCTTCTTGTATTTTCTGTAGGGATTCATTTGTGTCTATGTATTGATATTGTTTAAATCTGGTTTTGTCATGGAATATTTTGTTTTCTCTCTCTATGGTGAAAAAAAGATTCTGTGGGCATAGCAGCCTGGGCTGTTATCCATGGTCTCTTAGTGTCTTCAAAATATCTGTTGAATATCTTTTACTTTCACTCCACTGAGAATTCTGGTGTTATACTGATACATCTGTCATTATTAGTTAATTGACCTCTTTCATTTGCAGATCTTAACATATTTTCTTTATTCTGTGTTTTGACAGTTTTGGATATTATATTTTGAGAGTAATTTTCTTTGGTCCTGTCTAGTTTTTTAGGCATGTCCTTTTTCAGGTCAGAAAATGCTTATTTTTGGATTTTTTGGAATATACTTTCTGTGCCTTAGAGCTGGTATTCCTCTCCTCCTTCTATCCCTATTATTCTTAGGTTTCGTCTTTTCATGTTGTCCCAAAATTCCTGAAAGTTTCATAAGACTCCTCTAATCATAACATTTCCTTTGACTGATGAATTTATTTCCTCGATTGTATCTTCTCTCTTCTCTCATTGCATTCTTTCAGGTATGTTTGCATCTGTAGTCTCTGTTCTTTTACCCAGATTTTTCATTACCAGATTTCCCTCAGTTTGTGTTTTCTTTATTGGCTGTATTTCAATTTTCTAGAATTGAAATGTTTCATTCAACTGTTTGATTGATTTCCTTGCCTTTCTTGAAGGAACTTACTGATTTCTTCCAATTTTTGCTTGTATTTCCCATGATTTCTTTCAGGGAAGTTTTCATTTCTTCTTTAAGGGCCTCTATCCTCTTCATAAAGTTATTTTTATGGTTGTTTTCTTCTTCTTCAACTGCATTAGGTGACCAGGTTTCACTGCTATTGAACCATTTGCTCTTTGTGTTTTTTAAGGTGTACTTACACTGATATCTACCCATCTCGGTTTAGGGGAATATAGATACAGGTGCTAATCCTTCTTCAAATTGGTCCTGGTGACACAGTGCCTCATGGGACCACTGCTGACTGGCTACTCTTCCTCCAAAAGATATAGGTGGATCCTCTGCATACCAGATGCTTGTTTGTGATGAGTGGGGGAGATGGACAGAATGTGCACTGGTATCTAGAGCCTAGAGCCAGGGGCTTTCCAACTTGAACACCTCTTTCATCCCTCTTGTTCCAATTGGTACCGGTATTGCCAGTGCCAATGGGGGCCTCCACTGAATGACTGCTGGGGCTCTTCCTCCAATCAATGAAGATAACATACATAAATTTAATTCCCAATGAGTCCAATGAGGTCACATGCAGTCAAATGTTACCACCCGGGTTGGGTCTCTAGAACACACATACAGGAAGGAACAGTTCATACTTTTAAGTTGTCTTCTGAGTGTCATATGTACATCATGGCACAAATGTATACATGTAGTAAAAACACATTTAAAAGTTGAAATTAACACCGCAAGGATAGGAAATAACCAAAATAGTGATAACATAATAAATTATTTGATATTATTTCATTGTAAAATTGTGAGAATTGTGGCTGTTCAACTCTTACTCAAAGATAAGCCATTTAAAACACATCTCAGCTGGACATAGTGGCACATGCCTATAATCTTGGCACTTGGGAGACAGAGCCATGTTGATGTCTCTGACATGAGGCCAACATGGTCCAAACTGAGTTCTACAATAGGCATGTCTATCAGAGTAATTCTGTCTTTTCTCCCCCCCAAAAAACATGTTTCAAATTATGGAGATTTTCCTAATATAATCTGGCTGTTACAATTACTCTTTACAAAACCTTTCAATATCAGAAGAATGGTGTTAATAATGACATTAAGAAGAAATGTGAAAAGTCCATTCACACAAGGCTAAAATTAATCCCTTCAACAACAATTTAGCAGGGACTCTCATTACATTCAAGTGATAGACCACAGAAAGGGGTAAAGAGTCATATTCATCTTTGAAAAATGATGACATATGTGGGAGCTGGAGTGTGGGCTTTTCAGTACTACTCTTGTTGGGTACCAAATTTTGCGTCCTAGCTCCCTTATCACTTTGCTGAGAACAATATGTCATTAAAAGAGCCAAACTATACTATTGCAGCAATTTCTTAACATTTCAACCAATCTGAAGTACAAGAAATAGATCACAAACATAGTTTTATGAAGATGATAGTGTCTTGTAGGAATTTAGCAGAGTTAATATATCCACAGTAGATATTAATGAACAGCAGTTTTTTTTACAAGTACTTTGACCTTTAAGAATCCTTGTGGAAAACAGTGATTGTTTCCCATGATTTGTAGACTTGTATTACTGAGGAGGCATTACAGCCACACTATGGCAGGTGTGCATGAAGCATCTTGTATTATTTTGTATTGCAAGTGATACAAAATAAGGGACTAAAGTCATGAGAGCATGTGATGCATGTAAGACATGTAAATTAGTTTAGGGACCTTGGTATGAGGAAATACTTTGTGTAACTATCATTCCATTTGCCTTTGTATGGCTGTTGGTGTTCAGTCAACAAAGGACTTATAAATTCATCCTAGAGTGCCTTCATTCTTCAATCGACCCATGATACATAGAACACCCCAACAACAGAGGGGTTAAAGAAGAAATGAATAAATTTCTTAAAGAAATCTAAGAAAGTCATACAAAACAATAAACCAGTAAAAAGGAAAAAATAAAACAGTCAAATACCTAAAAATGGAAACAGAATCAATAAAGAAAACAGAAACTTAAGGAAAACTGAAAATCAAAAATCTAAGTAAGCAAAGACTAAACTCGGACCCAAGGATCACAAAAAGAATCCAAGAGATAGAAGACACAATTTCAGGCATTTAATATTTGATAGAAGATATATCAGTCAGAGAATATGGTATATCTAAAAGAAGTGCCTCTTTAAAGAAAGATTTAACCATCACAGGCATCTTCAGACACAGAATGAACTCATAATGAGGAGGAAAATGGAGTTATATGTACATTTAATCTGTGAGGTGTAAGGACCCCAAAGGGAAGTGTGCCTTACATGGCATCGATGCACCTTACTCTAGGGCCGAGCTAAAGTTGAATAGAATATAACCATGTACTTTGCCCCCACCTTGGCTAGTAACAATTGCCTTGTTTGAGGTTGATTGTTTTTATGTTGGAGATCATTTATCCAGGTTGGGGTAACGACAGGTCTATATGTTAATTTCTCAATTTGTCTTTGTAGGATGGGTGTTTTGTTCCTTTGTTTTTCTTTAATCTCTGATCTTCTGTATGTTGTGGCATGATGTCCAGCAGTAGTTGGGACACAGCAATGAAAGAAGCTGGAAGACTGGATATAGAGTATCGAGAATCAAGAAATGAGAGGAATCCCTGGGAAGGTTGCCTACCTGGAGTTTGTGAGGAACTCTGGTAGAGCAGATACCTGTACTGGAGTTTGAGGCCAGGAAAAAGGAAAAGAAGGGGTATGTGATTGATGGTAGGGTAGGAAGCAATGAAAAATGGGGAAAGTCTGCAGGCAGGTGTCCCACCTGCAGTTTGGTGACTGAAGTTTTTCTAGTATTTTTGAGACATATGCCTAGACTCATTTCATAAAAGACATGACAAATGTTTCATTTACAACCTGCATAGGAAGTCCTTTCTATTGACAAGTGAGCCAAAGAAATGGGACAGAGAATGCTGAACTCAGTGCTCACAGTGTGGGTAATTCATTCCTGAAAGCCACATAACAGTCTCTTTTATGATCCGGACTGTATCAGAGATTTCCTCACTTTGATGTAACACACATGAATAATCCTTTCAACAATATATTTTAAATACCCTGGTTTAATCACAATATTGTTTGTTATGATAGTGTAGATGAAAAATTATTAGATTACTGTATGGGAACATAGAATTTGGGCTAATCAAATCAGTGTTGCAACAACATGAGTAAACTTATTAGGCTCTATCACATCAGCTCTCTAACTCTAGGTCAGTTTCCCACTGTGGCTCAAAAGACCCTTTCACAGATGTAGCATATCACATATCCTGTATAGCAGATATTTACATTAGGATTCCTGACATTAGCAAAATTAAATTGTGGAGTAGAAAGTAAATAATTTTATGGTTGGAGGTCACCACAAGAGGAGGGACTGTATTAAAGGGCCAAAGCTGTAGGAAAGTTAAAAACCAGTAATCTATAACTAACTGTTATATTTTTAATTTGATATGCTGACTGGTGAATCCCAAGCTGGTGATGTTGTTTTGTAATAATAGTAATATATACTACTTTTAGGATATGTAACCTGCTTGAAAGAAATGAATTTATGAGTCGTACTTAAGTTTTATAGCTGTCAGTAATTTCTATATGATCTGACACTGACCACAGACCCAATTTTGGAGCTATACACATAAAACTTATCCCATGTCTTTCTCTTCATCATGGAATATTTCTCCTAGAGTTGTAAGATAGAATGTACTTTTCATTCCTTGCATCATCTGTTGTTAGGTAATTATTTGCTTCAAAGAGGCCATAATTAAAACAACTCCCTCATGCTCCTTTTGGGGACAGAAGTACATATGTGTAGTACTAATTTTAAATCTAATTTTCACTGTCAAGACTCATAGAAAAGACAGTCACTAGTGGCAAGTCAGTGCCAGATACCAGATTTACCAAACTATTTAGTCTTATGTTTCCAGTGGAACTGTAGTTGCAGATAGTTGTGTCCTCTCATGTGGGTGGTGGGAACCAACTGTGACCTCTTGAAGGATCCACAGTGCTGTTAACCAATAAGCAAAATCTTTCCAGCTCCTCTAATCTGCTGCCGATAAACAAAAATAGAACACAGTACACTGGATGTAGGAGGACCATGGGGCATTCTTTGAGGAAAGATGTAGCCACATTCCAGAGCTGACCAAAAAGAGACAGTTTATCTACTACAGGGCTGTAGGAGTGCGGAAACCTGAGTTCTCTGTATCCCAACCAATTTCATCATGAGCTAAAGATGCTGTATACGGAGTTCGATGTTTCCACGATTGATCTGCTGGGTTTTCTCTTGTCTTTTGTCATTTTTTTCCTTGCCATCCTCTAATTCTTTCATTGTGGAGTGGGAATGTTTATTCTTTGGCAATTTGTGAGTAATACATCACAGTCTCAGTTAAGGGTTTTGCATAGTTTGGTCAGACTAAGTGTAGCTGTAGTTCTAGCTAGAGCAATAAGTCAAGAAAAGGGTATCAAGGGGATACAAATTGGAAAGGAATAAGTGAAACTTTCACTATTTGCAGATGATATGATAGCCTACATAAGTGACCTAAAAACATTACCAGGGAACTCCTACAGTTCATAAACACCTTCAGCAAAGTAGCAGGATACAAAATTAACTCCAAAAAAATGAGTAGCCATCCTATATAAAGATGATAGATGCAGTGAGAAAGAAATTAGAGAAACATCATCCTTCACAATATCCACAAACAACAAAAAATATCTTGGAGTAACCCTAACCAAAAAAGTGAAAGACATATACAGTAAGAACTTTGAATATTTAAAGAAAGAAATTAAAGAAGATTCCAGAAAATGGAAAGACCTCCCATGATCTTAGATAGGTAGGATATGCATAGTAAAAATGGCAATCTTGCCAAAAGCAATCTAAATTGCCATCCATGACTTCAAGTTCTATTATAGAGGCATAGTCCTGAAAAGATCTCGGTATTGGCACAAAAGTAGACAGATAGAACAATGGAATCAAATTGAAAACCCTGGTATTAACCCCCACAATACGAAAAACAGATTTTTGACAAAGAAGCTAAATTTATACAATGGAACAAAGAAATCATCTTGAACAAATACTGCTTGAACAACTGCATTCGGGCATGCAGATGGTTGCAGATAGAATCATATTTATCACCATGCACAAAACTTAAGTCCACATGGCTCAAAGACCTCAACAAAAATCCAGGCACACTGAACCTTCTAAAGAGAAAGAGGTAGATAAGCTTGAACAAAATGTTACAGGAGTATGCTTCCTGATTATAACACCAGTAACAGAAACATTGAGATGTAAAACTAATAAATGGGACCTCCTGAACCTAGAAACTGCTGGAAGGCGAAGGACAGAGAAAGTAAGACAAAACGTCAGCCCCCAGATTGGGACAAGATGTTAACCAACACAACATTTGACAGAAGACTGATTTCTAAAATATACAATGAACTCTAGAAGCTAGCCACCAAAACATCAATCAATTAAATTAAATAGTGGCGTGCAGAACTAAATAGGAATTCTCAGAAAAGGAATCTGAAATGGCTGAAAGACACTAAAGAAAGTGCTCAAAATCCTTTGCCATCAGAGAAATGCAACTCAAAACAACTCTGACATGCGATTTACACTAGCCAGAATAGCTGAAATAAAAAAAAATGATAATCTATGATGGAGAGGATGTGGAGAAATAGGAACACTCCTCCATTGCTGGTGTTCAAACTTATAAGTCCACTTTGGAAATC